>NW_027397212.1:58862-85596 GCF_003265705.2 Callorhinus ursinus | reverse complement strand
GCCCCGCCGATGCGCGCGGCCGCCCGCGCCGGGGCTCCCAGGCCGCGCCGGGCACGGGGCTGAGGGACCCCGCGCGGCATGCCCGGCCCGGCCTGCCTTCCGCCGCCGCCCAGGGCCCGAGCCCGCGCGGCCTGCACCGAGCCCGGCGGCGCCGCGTAGCGCAGCGGCAGCGGGAGCGCGGGAGCCCGACGGCGCGGCCGCAAGGTCACCGCGCACCATGGAGGCCAAGGTCCGCCAGAGCCGGCGCTCGCGCGCGCAGCGGGATCGCGGCCGCCGTCGGGAGGCGGCCCGCGACGCCCGCGACCAGAGCGCGTCGTCGGGCGACGAGGCCGAGCCCGGGCCTGGCAAGGAGAACGCGGGCCTGCCCCGCGCGCCCCCGCCCCGCGCCGCCGCCGCGCGCCCCCCGCGCCGCCGCCGCCGCGAGTCCAGCTCGCAGGAGGAGGAGGTCATCGACGGCTTCGCCATCGCCAGCTTCAGCACGCTCGAGGCCTTGGAGGTAGGTGGGGCGGCGGGCGGGGCGCTCCTGGGGCGGCGGCACACCCACCCCTTAGGGCGGCCCGGAGGAGAGCCCCTGAATTGCCCTGTCCCGGCCGAGTGCTTTCCGGGTGCGCGCACGCCTTTTTTCGGCTGCTTTCCTTTTGCAAATACCACTTTGTTCGGCTCGGGACGTGCCAGGGCGGTGAGCGGTGGTGGAGTGGAGACTTTCGAGATTCTTCCTGTTCCTCTTGTGCTCCTTGAGGTTTCTGTTTGGGCGGTGCGCGGGGGGGCTTCTGAGACCCCCTCTCCTGACGGCTGGCCCACTGGTTAGTTAATAGGGTGGCAAAAAACTCCGCGTGTCTGGCTGAGTTGTCTTGGGCAATATTTGCTGAGCAAATACCGCCCTTCTTGCGTGAACCCAGGTGAGTTGAGAAGGAAACGAGTACTGACTGTCAGAGATTTGGCGAGTGGGGTGGGCGGGGACCCACCTAGAGCTGCGTAGAAGTGCTGGCCAGATCCTGCAGGCCTGCCAGCCTCAGCCGGCCAGCCCCCTCCCCCAGGGGCCCGCTTACTAGGGGCCGCCAGCATCTGCTGGGTTTGAGGGTCCCAGACATCGCTCAGTTAGCAGCCCCCCCCTTCCCGGAGCCTGGGAGCCGGTGGCCTGGGATCCCCAGTCAGAGGCTCAGCCTTGGGGAGAGGGGAAGTGCCTACATCGCAGATCCCTGCAGTGGGTCCTCTCCCTGAGGTGGGCCAGGTCTGTGCAGAGCCTCAGTGTCAGGTGCTGGCAGCCAGGGGGACGGGGCCCAGGGACAGGTGTGCTCCTTTCTGTCTGGGCAGGTGGATGTGTAGAGGTGGGGCACTTACGCCAACCACACAGCTCCCTAACCCCCACTCCGGTCCTCTTTGTGTACACCTGGAGGGCGCTAGATGGCTCCCGGATCAAGGAGTCCCCAGCTAAGACGCTTCGGGGGGTGGCGCGTGCCACAGCTCTGAACTGGGAAGGGGTGGCCAAGTTCTGCGCCGCAGCTTCAGAGAGTGGTTACTCCAGCCACCTTCCAGATGTGCACCTGCCCCGCCAGGTGGGCACAAAACAAGACCCTGACTGTGGTCTCCAAGGCGCTGCACGCTAGCCTCCCGTGCCAGCACACTGGCCCCTCTGAGGTTTTCTGCTGTCCCCTCGGCCGAGGTGGTTCGGAGCCTTCGTGTCTCGGCACAGACACTACTCAGGCCTCCCCAGTAACCTTCCGAAGCGGCACCCCTTCTTTCCCACCCGCACCCCGCCCATCTCCCCCTCCCTGTCCGTGACCACTCTCTGAAGCCATCTAGAGATTGGCTCTCTCCCCACCAGAACTTGGAAGCTGGAAGAGAGCAGGCACCATGTCTGTCTTGTGTGCTCTCTGTGAGGTCCCCACGCCCCATATACATGTTTGTGGAGGGAACAGGTGGGAGGAGAAACTGCTGTTGAGGAAGGTTGTGCCAGAATTCACTGCACCCCTGCTGAAACGAGCCCGCAGCAGCCTCGGCCACACCCCTCCGTCAGTGGGGATACTCAGTGCAGCCTTGGGTGTGGGGGCTTCTGCAGACTCTGAGCAGCCGCGGTCAGGCCATAGTGAGACTGAGTCTGCTGTCTTCGTGGTGTTCACCCAGCCACGTCACCATGCACCTTTTTCTGCCCTGCTGAGCCAGGGAGGGACCCGCCTGCCTTGGAAAGTACGGGGCTTCTGCACAAGTCATAACTTCTAGATTGGTTCTCTTGTTTGGGCTCCTTTCTCACTAAAGTGTAATGGTTTTCCCCAGAGTTCAGATAACTCGTCAGGACGCTGAGTGAAGCACACAGTGAACATGGACCTGACCAGGCACGCTTCTGAGTCCTGTTGTCCTCAGACTCTGCTGTACAGATGGGGACACTGAGGCCCAGTGCCATGAACATCAAGCCTCCCCTCCCCCACCAGTGTCAGAGCTTTGCCAGGGCTGCCGTGGCACGGGGATGTGAGCTGCTGTCACCCCCGGGGCATAACACCCAAATGTCAGGTGTAGACTTGGCTCAGGAGGTTTGAGAGTGCCAGTGTCCAAGAGTCCTCCTTACCCTTGTCCTGAGGGTGCAGCCTCATGTGCATGCCCCAGGCAGGTCCCTGACCCCACCTTTCCAGCACCTCCCTGTGCACCTGTGTTTGCCCCGAAGGGAGAACGAGTCCCTGCCTCGGGTGGCTGAGAGGATCACAGGCCACTTCTGTGAGATGCTGGGGACACATGTATGGGGCAGTGGTGGTGTTGGCTGAGGAGAGGGCTCCCAGGTCTGGCCAGGTTCACAGTGTGTCCAAGGCCCTGGGCGTGGAGTTGGACGGCTAGAGCTTGCCGTCTGAGCTGAGGGGATGCAGAGGCCGTGGGCCGAGCAGGGGTTGCACATCTGAGCCCTGGTCCTCCATCAGCTTTCTGACTCTGTTCAACAGGGTGGGAACAGTGAGCAGCTGGCAGCGGCACAGGGGTCTTACGGTGTGGTGGGGCGACAGGGGCTGCCTCTCCTCTGCTCTCACTGACCAGGAACACTGGGGACACAGGTGGGTGTTTCTTGCTGTCCTGGTTCCTGTGACATCTCTGTCTCCAGAGGTGATGGCAAGGCCCTTGGGGGACAGACCAGGGCAGAACTGCGGTCCTCCTGACCCTTCCTCCCTAATGGCAAAGGAAACTATGGCCGCAGGTCAGGTTGTGCCAGCCCCTGGGTCTCCTGGGAGGTCCACTTTGCGGGCAGAGCCTGGATGAGGCCAGCAGACCTACTGTGCGCCTTCCAGCCCTTCCATCAGGGGTGCCTGCATGCCTGGGCCCCAGCACTTCGCCTTCATGCTCTGTCTGTGCGCTGCCTACCTCTCGAGAGGCACACGTGCCACGAGTACCCAGTGGAAACCACCCTTCTGGTTTGGCATCTGTGTGGTTCTTTGCTAATTTGCTTCAAAACAGCAAGACACTTTAAGCTGGCTCAAAGATCAGTATCAGTGAAAAGGTATATCCCGAAAAAATGTTCAGTTCCAGCCTTGATCTCCTGCAGTAACTACTGTAGCCAGCTTCTGGCCTTTTCAGAGTATGTTCTGCAGATAGAACCACACAGGCGTATAGTCTTGTATCCCTCCTTTTTTTGTTGAAAGAAAGGGTTACATACCACCTCTGTACGTTTGTCTAGGAGGCATGTATCCAGGAGTAAAAAATGAAAAGGAAAACACCCAAAGTTTTAGCTGTGGTAACCGCTGACTTCCTGTCTGTAATTCTGTTTCCCACACCAATTACTACACGTTAACTGTGATAATTCATGAAACGGACACCTAAACCCAGACGCGACCTGCTGCACACAGTTGGGCTTGAGAAACCCTGCCCTGGCCTCCCAGTGGCCACATCAGCAGGTGAATGGCTGTGTGGGCTGGTGGTCCTGGCCTGGCTGCCCAGCTCCCAGCTTCGGGTGATGTCAGGGGCGTGCTGTGCATTTCTGCTGGAAATGACCAAGTTCTCCCCAGTCTTAGGACGCTGGGGCTGGGGCCGTGGGCCTCGAGGCACACAGTGGAGGCTGTCTGAGTCCTGATGGGTGGTGGCCCTGTAGGGAGGTCAGAACTCCCTCGGGCCCATGCAGGGGGCTCGGTGGTAGTGATTTCTCTGCAAGCTGGTGTTCAGTGTCCCCCCCGGGCAAGGGGCACATGATCATGCTAGGTCTGGTTGCTAAGGGTCAGGAGTGTGGGGGACCAGGAAGCGCATGGGCAGCATGGCCATGGGGGCACCCCTGTGGCAGGCCACAGCCCTCCTTCTCTCTGCCCCCACCCTGAGCTTCTAGACAGTCTCAAGTGCACAGCAGGTTGCGTGTGTGTGGTAGGTCCATGTCCCAGGTGTGTGTGTGCATGGGTACACACGTGTGTGTACTCTGTCCTTGCTGGGGTACATGTGTAAACTCTGTGTGTGTCTGTGCTCCAGACCCCATCCGGGGCAGCAGCTCTGTGGCCTGGACGGAGCGGAGGACAGGCCTACATGTGACCCCTTGGTCACACACGGTGAAACCCCATTCTGTAGCTCAAGGGTAGGGCCTCATGTCCTCTCTCCGTTGTCCTGGGTCCACTGCAGGACAGTCACCCCCGACACACACACACCAGAGCAGGCAGCAAACGCTCATGAGTTCTTAGAACTGGCCTCTGTCCCCAGCACCCCCTTAGCTTCTTGGGCCTGTCACTGGTCTAAACTTGCAATTCAGTAAACTGGCTCTGCTGTGGCCCCCTTCATGCCCCACTGCAGCCCCTCACTCCTGAAGCTCCAGCCACATCTAGCCCCCCTCTCCAGCACCCCTGTCAGAGAATCCTCAGACATGCACATGGGCACACTCTGGCCCTTGCTAACTGCTCTGTCCCCTGCCTGGAAGATTCTTTCCGCAAGTGTCAGGATGACTCAGTGGTCACATAGCCCCCTTCCCTGGCAGGGAGCCTTCACCCCTGTGCCTGGGCCACCACTGGCCCATTCCGGCTTTGTCTCTGTTCCTTGTCCCTCCCGTGAGGACTCCAGCAGTGTCAGTGTCCTTGTGGACATCTCCCTACCCAGAACCTCCTTGTGCACGTGCTTGTTTCCAGGGAAAAGCTCCCAGATCTGGGGCTGGGTGACTGGTGCTCTGCGGTGGTGTGCTGTTCACTTTGATACATGGGGAGGCGGTTCTTGAGTTGTGGCACCAGGCCTCTTCCTGCTGAGGGTCTACACTGTTGCCCACTGGTCTGCCTCATGCCTCGGTCACTCTGCTTTCTGCTTGGCTGCCGCAGCGCTCATGCCTGGGCACAAGCAAGTTCCCTTGTCAGTTCTGACACCTGCCCAGTGGAGTCTCCAAGGTTTCTCATTGGCCACTGTGGCGTCTGCCGAGAACATAGCGTTGTCACTGCTCATCTCCTTTCCTGTCTTGTGGCCTCTGTCAACACCTCTACCCCATCCTTTCCGGTGGGCCTCTCCTGCTTCCCCCTGACTCAGCACGGCTGTGTGCGATCTTTCGCGTGGACGTGGTGTCCCGCCTGGGAAGCGCCTGGACTGGCGCCAGAAGTGAGCGGTGAGCCTGACTCGCGCCCCTTGTGATGATCGTCATCCTTCTCTGGACCTGGTGACATCCCTGAATTCCAGGCCATGTCGGCAGTCTTGTGTCAGGTTGCTTTGCTGGTATTTCAGTTGGGTGTTTAGCACTATAATCTTACATAAAACGAGTCTGAGATTTTCTTGTGTCTGCTGCGTCTTTTCTTGTGCCCTGAAACAGTCCGAACGGCATAGGAATCGTCAGCTCCTCCCCACACTTGGGGTCCCAGTGTTCCAGCCTCCTTTGCTGATGACCACTGAGAGACCTGAGTCAGCTCCGTTTGTGGTGGGGGGCAGGTATTGAGTCAGGGATCCGCGGGACCAGCTTGCTGGAAACGGGGTCAGCAGGGTGCTCCTCACCCCCCACCCCCACCCTGGAGCAGGCTGGCCTGGGACACGTGCTGCCAAGCAGGACTGCCTGGGAGCTGGCAGGTGGTGAGGCCTCAGGCCCTGTCCCCCTGCATCCTGTTCCGGTGGGAAGTGGCTGCCTTCTGGAGGAAGGACACTGGAGTTTGGATACCACCCCCACCGTGGGCTTGGGCATGTCATCCTCTCAGGGAGGCCAGAGCAGTAACAAGTGCACGGGGACTGGGCAGGACACCTGCTGGGGGCCACCGTGGTCCTGGCCCCGACTCCTGTGGTTCACATGCTCTGCATGTGGTTCACATGTTCTGCACACAGCTCCCAGAGGTGGGGGCTGTGGGCAGCCCTGTCAGGGAAATGGGGAACCCAAGGCACCAGGCTTTTGCTCATTGCCGGGGTGGAAGAGTCACTGGTCGGTCCAGCTGTGGCCACGCCACCCAGGCCATGGTCACCTGCCCATGCTGTCTGCTGAGAGTCCCTAGGTGCAGCCTCCTCCATGAGGCCTCCCAGGAGCCTGGGCAGCCAGATCATGTCCCAGGCAGGGCTTTCCAACACTGGGTTAGATAAACCAAGCCATGGCAGCCCCCTCTCACCTGGACTGTTGTTCGGGATGGTTGCCTCTTGTTTACTGGGGCCCAGGCAGTGGTTGCCACAGGGCAGGCCAGGCTCACATGTGGGGCTGTAGGCCTCTAGAAGTGACCGCTAAGGCAACAGGGAGTGCTCGGACCCATTTTTCCCATCCTGACTCACTGAGCATTTATTGAGCACCAGCTGTGTGCCAGACTCTGTGTCAGCTGCTGGGGTGGCTCCAGACAGGACACAGACAGGTAACTTGACTGGTGAGTGCCTGAAGGGAGATTGGGGGCTCAGGAGGAGGCTGCATAGCCCAGGCAGGTGCTAGGGAGGTGCCGGCAGGGACTAGCCCAGGAGGATGGCAGGGCTGGGTGGGACGGCCAGGTTCGGATGCCTGGAGAAGGCCGATGAGGTGGCTGGGCTGGGGCCCCGGGGGCACCAGAGGCGCTTTCTCCCTTGGGAGCCGGAATATGAAAGCCACGTGGAATTGAGTGCTTTGGGGACTCTGGGCAAACGTGGTATCTGGTTCCAGTTTCATGTGGAGATTGTTCTGGTGCCCCGGTTTGCCCGAGTAGCTAAAGAAAGAAAACTCGCCAACGAGTTACCAGCCTTATTCAGCTCCGCAGGACTGTGTGTACCAGGCTTCTGTTTGAAGCTGCATGTGGGGGAGAGCTGATTCCGGAACCTGGTACCCAGCCCAGTATGTACACCACCCCTGCTTGTCTTTCCAGTTGCAGTCCGTGTGTGTGCACAGGTGTGGGGGTGGGTGCATGTGTCTGTGTAGGGGAGGGATCCCCGGCAGAAAGGCCAGGCTGGCCTGGCGGGGCACATCCATGCCTCCCCCACCCACACCCGTCTGTCCAGCTTAGACTCCGCCTAGTGAGGCATCTCAGTGACCCCAGCTCTGCTTCTTCCTTGGAGCAGCTGTTTGGGGTGGGCACTGCTCCCTGGACTCCACCCAGTGGCAGGCACGGGGCCACATAACAGGCCGACCGGACTGCAGGCGCCTCTGGGCCCCAGACAAGCTCTCTGCTGAGAGCAGGGTGTCAGCAGGTAGGTGCAGGGGGCAGAGCATACGTCTGCGCAGGACACATGAGTGGCCCTGTTGGAGGGCTGCCACTTGTACCCCTTTGTCAAGGTGGAGCGGGAGGCCCCAGCCCAGATGTGCAGCGATGCTGAAAGTCAGACCTAGAGCCCTCACAGGGACCCTCGCGATCTGCGATGACCCCCATCAGCTCTCCGACCTTACCCGTTGCAGCTTTCTCCTAACCCCCCACATGCTGGTCCTCAGACCTCGGCAGGCCTCTGGCTAATCCTCAGCCCATGCCGTTCCACATGCTGCATGGCTCACGCTCAGTACCTGGCTCCACCTGTAGCCCCATGGGGCTTTGTCAGGATTCACGTAGGCCTGTCTCCTGGGTAAAGCCCGGGGCCCCTGTCTGTCACCTATGGAATGAACCTGCATTCTCCGTGAGGCGTGGCCCTGCCACCCCCTCACCTGGGGCCCCGGGCACTCCTGCCTCGGGGCCTTTGCACTTGCTGTGCTAGTCCCATCTTCCAGGAGCAAGTTCAGGATGTTTCCTCTGAGCCTCCCCTGCTCCTAGCCAGCTGAGGAGGACAGTGAAGTGAGTGAGCCCAGTCCAGGTGCCTGGTTTAAATTCACTTCTCTTCCTCACTACCTGGCCCCAGGTATCCCTCTGCCTGCTCTGGGCCTCGGTTTCCTCATCTGGGAAGTGGGGGTGATGAGCTGAAAGTGCCTGCCACATGGTTCTGCCCCCCATCCCCATCCCCTCTCCAGTGTTCTTCTCTGAGCTAACCCTGAGGTTGGTTCTCTTTGTCCCCTACCCCAGGCAGGGGACATTTCAGCAACAGTGGCCCTGGCTTCTGGCCTCCCTTGGCGGCCCCCTCCGTGTGGACAGCAGAGCAGCAGCTGAGCAGGTCCCAGAGACTGAGGGGGAGCTTGAAGGGCAGTGAGCCTGAGGCCAGCTCTGGCAGTCATGGGCAAGCACACAGAGCAGTCTGTATGTGGAGGGACTGGGAGGGGCTTGGGCAGAGACTGACCTCCAAACCCAGTTGCCAGGACCGCAGTTGTGAACAGGAAGATCCTAGTCGAGTGTGGATTAGAGGGCAGCCTGGGTGGTCAGCACAGGGTCACAGTGTGGGGTCGCAGCGCGGTGTGCATGCATGGACATGGGAGGATGTGTCCGTGGTGTGCAGACCTGGGCAGGGGGCCCAGAACGGGGCCTGGCTGCCTCTCTGCCTCAGGCTCCATGCCCACCATTCTCCTCCACCTTCATGCCTTTGTCCAGAGCTCCTGTCACCATCATCATCTGTCTGGTCCCAGGCCATGGGGTGGGAGGGTCTCTTCTGTTTCCAGGGGGCCTCCTCTGCCCCAACAACCACTCAGCACATGGTGGGGGCTGGATGGACATGGGAAGCAATGAGTGTCTTCACAGAGCCTGGGAAAGGGGGGTCCCCACTGGTGTACTGAGCACCGGGTGTGACAGAGGCTGTCCTGCTGCTGGGCTGACTCCCCAGCTCCTGGGCCTTTGACCATCTGCCCTCAAGCCCTGCTGGTCCTGCCAGGTGTTCCAGAGCAGAGAGCACACTGTGGGTGGGCACCCAGGAGCAGGGTTCTGGGGAGGAGTGCTGTGAGCTGGCAAGAGACCGACCCAGAGGGACCAAGGTGCACGGGGCAGGTTCCAGAAGGTTCTGGGGCAGCTAAGGGGTCAGTGAGCCCTTCAGGGGATGGTCCTTGAGGGCAGTGTTACCCTCGGGTAGCCACAGTCCTGGTGGATTGAGGGACCTCTCCAGCAGGATGCCGTAAATGAAGGAACAGCAGGTGGGCTGTAGGGGTGGGAAGTTGATGGGGAGCAGTATCTATCTGGTGTGGGTGTGAGCTAAGGAGCGGACAGGTCAGGGAGAACTCCTGTCCCAGCGTCATAGCTGGAGGGCGCGACTGGACATGGCTCTCATGCTAGGGCAGGGGCAGCTGGGTGGGGGCTGCCTGCAGGCACTGTCCAGGCCGGCTCTGAGTCCGTCTTTGACTCGGGAACGTGGTCAGCAGCAGGTGTCGGAGGTGCCCCAGGCCTTGCTGTACCTGGATGCCGGGGCGCGGGGTGGGAAGTTGGGCCCAGCAGAGGGACCCTCTCAGCCCAGCCCTGCTGCCATCCTGCCCTCCAGCCGTGATGCTGCTGACAGGGGTCTGTGATGGGGCGGTGCTGCTCTTACGCTCCACAGGCCCTCCTGTGCCTTCCCCGCATCCAGGGAACCCTCTCAAGTCCCAAACAAGGGCAGTTGGCCAACTCGGGGGGTCGGGGGATGTGCCAGTTGCTGGTGGGCGCTGGACACACAGGCTGCCTCCCTTCTAGCTGGGGTGGGGAAGGGGGGTGGTCCCTCCTGGGGAGAGGCCCCTCGACCACGTGGAAGGAGACGCCTGTGCACGAGGTCTCTGTCACCGGGGTTGGAGGGGGGTGGGTCATAGCACAGAAGGTAGGTAGGGTTTGGGGCTGGGGTTTTACTTGGTGGGGGCATGGTGTGAAGTTAGAGTGAAAACTTACAGGTGAAGGAGAGTGAGCCACATAGATAGCAGGGTGGTGGGGACAGCTGTGCCGAGAGCCTGGGGCGGATGTGTGCTGAAGGGCTTCCAGGTTGGGGCTGACAGTCTGCCAGGTGAGCAACGGGTGGAATTTGGCCTGAGCTTCTGGAACAACGATGACTGTTGTCTGAGCCATGAGCCAGCAAGGTCTGCTGGGGGCCTGGAGGCCCAGAGGTTCTGGGAGACAGGCAGCCTCAGCCGTGCAGGGTGGGAAGGTAGGGACGTGGGGAGGTCAGGTGGGCCAGGCCTTCCACCCCATCAAGAGAGTGCCAGTGCTTGGCAGTGAGGGGTAGATCCTGTGTGACGCTGGGGGCTCAGGCCCAGGTGCTGGGGGAGAGGCCCCAATGCAGTTCCCAGAGCGGAGGGGGCACCTACCTGGCTGGAGGGGTGTGGCCATGCCTGGGCCTGCAGGATCTGGGAGCCTGGAAGGGCCTTGTCCACGTCGGACCTAGCAGCCTCAGCCCTTAGTGAGAGAGAGTCTGGGTCTGGGTTTGCCAGTTCTAATTACTTTTCTCTCTGCACAGTTAGTTTACTGAAGTGCAGTTAGAGATCTTATTGGTACTGCATAGTAATAACGTTCTAGGGGAGCTAAAAATAGCTCCATAAAATTGCTACAGGAAAATGTAACCATAGATTTCTGCAACGGGCAGATGCCCTTGTGGTCCAGGGAGGGTCCGGGGGGGCTCGGCTGCTACTGGGGGCGCTGGGGGCTTCACTGTGGGACCGTTGCCTCGTTGCCTCGGGCCTCAAGGGTCGTGGGCTGCAGCGCTTGGCCATGCCCCGTCTCTAGGGCCCCTGTGTGTGCAGGCACGCATGCTGGGGTGCGCCTAGCCACATCTGCTGCCCTGCCTGTGTGGGCTCACAGATGGGTCTGTGGGCAGACGGCAGCTCAAGGGTACAGCCGGGCCCTGGACTGCTGGAGCTTGTCCCGGTTCACCGCAGACCATTGCTGCAGCCTCGGCAGGGCCCGCTTCCCTGTGGGCACACTCCAATTCTGTGGGCTCCTAGTGTGGATCCACCAGCAGCATGCTAAACATCCTGCAAGTCAGACACCAGCCCACTGCTTGCCTTGGCCTCCCTCCCTGGGGGTCTGCCCCAAGGAACCCTCTACTGGGAGACCCACCCTGGCCCGTGGTAGGGCAGTCACTGCTGTTGCGGCTCTTCCCTCGCCCGGAGCGGTCACCACAGCCTGGGCAGAGCTGCTGCCACAGTCTACGGATAAGGAAACTGCACCTACCCAGAGGCCCCACGCTCCAGGCAGAGCCGCGACTGGGACCCAGGGCCAGCACCCCCACTGCAGGCTCAGTGGGGGCAGAACTGCGGTGGTGTGTGCCTCAGCTTGGGTGAGCCTCCAGAACTGGCCCGGGCTCACACGGGGTCAGCATAACAAGTGAAGGCCAGCCGCAGCCTTGGCGTGCTGGGAAAGGGCCAGCCAGACATATCCCAGCAATGCCTCATGGCAGGAATTGTTGAGTCCTGTGACCAAGAGCCCCTTGGGGGCACAGCATCGGGTCTCCTCCAGGAAGCCCAGGGATGCCTGGGGTCATTCTCAGGGCAGTAGCTGGGTGGGGATGGCTGCCTCTGGATCCCGGTGCACCAGGCCTCTTGCCCGCTTGAGCCAGGAGAAGGCCCATGGTGTCGTTATACCCTTCTGCTGGGCTGCGGCCAACTCGCTTCCCAGCTCCCCCCCTCTTCCAGATGCAAGAGCTCCTGCCCTGGGGCCAGGATGCTGCTGGGCTGAGTCCAGGCCAGAGGAAAGGCCCAGTCACTGATATTTTAAGGGTTCTAACAATCTAGGTTTTTTGTTTGTTTAAAAAACAAACAAACAAATATAACAAGTTTACAGAAAATGTGATGAACGATTTGTGGTTGATGTATACTTTGGGTGAAAGATGTGATTGCCTGTGTCTGGAGAAGTGGCCTGGGGCTGCCCTGAGGCCCTTCTAGAACCCGCAGAGGGGCCAGGGCAGGGCCTAGAGGGAGGCCTTTGTAGAGCCCACTGCCTGGTCTGAGGCTGGCGGTTCACCGCGCTTGCTGTGCGGTGTGTCTGCCCTTCCATCCGTCCCCCCTGTTTTGTCTTGTTTTGACTACAAGTTCTCATTAGAAAGACGGATCCCAGCCCAGCCAGGTGTCCCGGAGGGGCAGGCTGTTCCCACAGGTTTCCTAGTTAGTATCTGCTTGTGCTTCTGATCATATACACCGCAGGCCAGCCCTGTTCTCATTCCAGGGCTCAGATATGGGACTTCAGAGGCTGTCCCCCAGGCTAGAAACTGTTTCCGTGATTTTACCTGATCGGAAGGTCCTCAGAACCAGTGGCTCTCTCTGTGAAAGTGGGGCTCACCCCACAGTGGCTCAGGAGGTCCGTGTGTGGAGTCACGGAGTGCAGGATGCTGGCTTCTTGCAGAAGGAGGTGGCCCGCGGGCATCTGAGGAGAGAGGACTGGCTGCTTTCTGTGGCAGTATGAAGGTCTAGGTGGCCCATGGGGGCTGCATGGTGTGTACGCCCCAGGCCACTTCTCCAGACACATCCAGTCACATCTTTCACCCAAAGTATGCATCCGTCATACTGATACAAAGGCCTCCCTCCAGGCCCTGCCCTGTCCCCTCTGCGGGTTCTGGAAGGGCCTCAGGGCAGCCCCAGGCCACCTCCAGCACCCGGGTGCTGAGAAGCTGATGTTAGGGCTGTGGTGGGGCGG
Organism: Callorhinus ursinus; assembly: GCF_003265705.2. NCBI lineage: Eukaryota > Metazoa > Chordata > Mammalia > Carnivora > Otariidae > Callorhinus > Callorhinus ursinus. The sequence goes on along the minus strand of NW_027397212.1, from coordinate 72,814 downwards.
GGCCCAGGAGCCCACACAGTGTAGCTGCTGGACAGAGAGGGCCTGGCAGAGACACCCGTCCGGCTCTGGGACTCCAGCCCCGCCTCCTGCCCAGGCTGTGGAGGCCAGGGGTGGGTGCACACGTGGGGGTGTGAGCATTGCACATGTGCTTGCACGTGCGTGGTGGGGCGCCTCAAACTCCCACCTCCTCACCACGCCCACATGCGCTCCAAGTAGTGTCTGTACCTGCCCGTGGTGGGGCCAGTGTCCCCCAGGGACCCAAGGGTTTGGTTAGACATCATTTTGGGTACCTGTGAGGGTGTTTCTGGATGACTTTAGCATTAAATCTGTGGAGTGAGAGGGGTGGGCCTTATCCAATCCCCTGAAGGCCTGAACAGAACGGAAAGCCAGACCCTCCCCTAAGGAGGTAAGCGCTCCTCCTACCTGGGCCCTTGAGCTGGGACCGAGGTTTTGTCCAGCCCTGGCAAGAACTGTACCCCTGCAGATCTTGGGGTATCTGGGCCCCACACTTGCGTAGCCAGCTCCTCAGAAGAAGGCCCTGTGTATAGGCATCCTGCTGGTCTGTTTCTCTGGAAAGCCCTGGCTAGTCCACCCTTTACAGCATGTTGCTCTGGTTTTTCTCTGCAGGCCTCTGACCACAGTCTGCTGGGCCTACCCTCTGTACCATGATGCGGGGCTGGGACCAGGAAGGGACCCTGAGGGTAGGTGGTGAGGTGCTGCGGCCTGCAGTTGGGTGGCAGCATCCAGGGTGGAGAGGTAGGGACGGTGGGGGCCTCCGTGTTCTCTAGGGCCTGTGTGGGAGGACCAGCCTGTGAGCAGCAAGATTGGCCCTCAAGCAGGGCAGGAGGCCTGAAAGCAATGAGTTAAGAGTGACCGACTGTCTGTAAGGGGGTATGGCACTCGGGGTCCTGGGACCACTGGGCACCAGTAAGTATCAAGTGCCCGCATGTGGAGAGTGGAGAATGAGCTGCGGTCTTCAGGACTTTCTCATCACTGGAGGGACCGCCTCGATTTCCTCCCGCAGGGAGGCTTGTGGCCCTGTGCTGACGAGTGGAGAGAGGGAAGGAAGGAGGGAGCATGGAGCTCCTGGCCCCCTCGGGCTGTTTGCACTTGCTGCTCCTCTGTGGGAGGCTCTAACCCTAGCGCCTTCCCTTGGGCTTCCCAGCTGGGGCTGCCGTTGTGTCCGTTTGAGCCAGCTGCCTTCTGAGCTGGCGCCTGGGGCTGAGCCGGCCTGGTCAGTGTTTGCTGCCAGCTTTGTGTACGCAAAGGTGGGAGACCCCGCGTCTGGAATCGACCTGAGACCCATAGGCAGGGCAGGGGCTGGGAGGTCTTACATTGAGCAGGGGTTCCATTGTCAGGGTGTGGGGGGAGCGGCCCCCTTGGACTGAGATGAGCCAGGGTTCTGAGGGGTTCATCTGACCGGGACTCCAGGAGTGGCTGCCGAAATGCCAGCAGCCTGTGGGTGTCCCTGGGGTCTGATATTCCAGAAGGCCAGCGTGGTCTGAGAAGTCAGGGTCCACGTGCTGCCGTCACAGAAGCCTGTGGAGCTTCGGGCAGAGCCACGTGGCATGGGCCAAGCTGGCCATCATCTTCCAAGCTGAACAGCTTCAGCAAGGGAGGGTTCCCAGCCTTTCGGATGTCCCAGGGCAGGCGCCCCTGCCAGCCCAACCTCCCCTCTCCCTTCCCGCTGCCCCTCAGTGAGCCCTGGGGAGGGGGTGGGGATGCAGGGTGAACCCCCCCCCCATGCAGGAGGATGCACACTCCAGCCCTTAGTGTCACATCAGAGGTGAGAGGCTTTGGTGGGGCTGTCCTCCGTCTTTGTGACTGTGGAGCGGGCCCCTCAGGAGAATCCTGGGAGTGTGGAGTGTCCAACCTGAGAGACGAGGAGTCTGCTGCTGCCTGCAGCCACGCATGGCTGCTCCCAGCCCAGGCTGTGGGGTGGCACAGAGCAGGACAGTCGTGGGGGCTTCCGTGCCTGGAAGGGCAGCGCTAGTCCGGCCAGCCGTGTTGGTGCACCTCACTAGTTCTGGGGATTGTGGGCCCCTCACACGGACAGGAGGTGGCGTGTAGTGTGGTCGGAGGACCTCACCTGCCAAGCACAGCGTGTCCCCGTCTCCATCGCCAGGCCAGGGGACCACAACAGACTGGGAGCTGCCCAGGTGGACTGAGTCCTGGCTGGGGGGCCAGGTGCCCACCTGAGCACAGAGGCCAGCCCTGGAGAGGCTGCCACAGTCACCCCTCGGGTTCTTAAGAAGCACTTCCTGTGGGGCCGTGAGGGTATCACCTGGAATGTGGGGGAGCACCTCAGCCATGGGCATCACCTTCATTCGGGCCCTCCTCCCCTCCCTCTTGCGTGAATGCTTTCCCATTGGGTCCTTCCCTTTTCTTCAGCAGCCCTGTGGAGATGGTACCTCCCACCCTACCCCATGGACCCAGCACGAGGCTGGTGGGTGACACTACACCTGGTCACCACCAGTAAAGGCAGGCTCTCCTGGGCTCTGGGCTCACTGGCAGGACCAGCTCTACATAGTAGGGGCTGTGTACGGTGCTGTGGGCACCCTTCTACTACGGTTGGCATCGGCACAGCAGGGCATGCTCAGTAAATCCCTGCTGGGTATCAGTCCCCGCTTTGGGACCAGGTGCAGCTGTGAGCAAAATGGGCACAGGTCCCTGTTTTAGGGAAGGGGTCCAGGGTCCCTGACATTCTGCATACCTGGCTGAGTCAAGGACTGGTATCCGGATGCCACGTTGCATGGAGTTGGGCAGATAAACCTATGGGTGGACCGGACCAGGGGACAGCGGTCAGCTGCTGTGGTGATGGCCCTCAACTCAGGAATCTGAGGGACAACCCTAGGAAGGCCAGCCAGTGCAGCACCTGCTCCATTTTGGGCCATGGATTGGGGGCCCCCGTGACCAGCTAGGGCCCCTTGGGAAACAGCCCCTGGTCCAGCTGTGTTTTCACATCACTCTCTGAGCCCCCCAGTCCTGACAGGCCCACCCAGATTCGTCTGACCCATCTGCCCATCTTCCTGAGGTGTGAGTCCGGCCTGAGAGCCCACTCGGGGGAGGGGGTGGTGCTTGGCGCTCCAGGTAGGTGCTGTCACATGCCCAGGGACCCGCCCTCAGAGCACGGCACGGTCTTCCATGGTGTCACTGAGGTCACTGCCAGTTAACCAGTTTTGTCCTTCCTCATTGACAGAAGGACATGGCCCTGAAGCCACATGAGCGGAAGGAGAAATGGGAACGTCGCCTTGCCAAGAAGCCCCGCGAGTCAGAAAACTGCCCGTCTGCAGAACCAAGTGAGAATGGGCGTCCCCTGGAGATCGTCAGTCCTGAGCAGGACCTGGAGCCTGCCTGCGACCGGGGGAAGAAGAAGGTCCCACTGCAGCCCACCAAGCAGGTGAGCACTGGGCCCTGCCCCACTCAGAGCCATGGGCTCTGTGCCCTCTCCCTTGGGTGCCCTCAGGGCCACACCAGCACCTGGACACCACCGTTGGCATCTGGGCCTGCCTGGCAACGTGCTCCATCGTTGTTGGGCGTGGGGTATGGGGCACATGTGGACTGGGGCCCGAGGCAGCTGCTCGCCGTGAGCCCAGGTCCTGAGCAGACAGGAGACCTTCCCCCAGTGGGTCACACAGCCAGAGAAGCCAAGCTGGGAGCCCAGGGATTGGGGGTGGGGGAGTGTGTACTTGGGGCAGGAGGGTGCACCTGCTGATAGGCTGGCCCCGTTTCCCCATTGCGTCTGTCAGGCTCCGCCGACCACGGGGTGTCCAGGGTGTCTGTAATGCGTGGGGGCCAGGTTCAGCACTGGGTGTTCTCCATCTGCTAATCTTCTGTAGGATACAGCATATCTGTGAGGGGGGGGTGTCACGTGACTTGTGGTCAGGGGCCCCGGTGCAGGGAGCAGCCCCGCCCAGGGGCCTCCCTCCACAGCAGCTGGGACACGGGCCCTTGGTGGGAGGGGCATCCTTGCTGTCACCAGAGCCCAGCTGGGGTAGGGTGGGGAGACTGGGACTGGGGGGCCCGCTCCCAGAGTGTGGGGCTCTATCCCAGGTGCCGGCTCAGCCCTGCAGCTGCTTTCCTCCTCAGGGACTTACTGGTTTGCGCCTTCTTTTCAGAGAGGGGTTCTTCTTGGTGTTTCTCACACTCCACTTTCAACTCCCTTGGGGATTGGGCTGCTGGTGAGGGGGCAGCATGTCTCAGGGGCCCGGGCTGGTTGGGGGGTCTGCAGGCACACCTGCCCAGGTGGACACGTGCTCTTTCTTCCATGCAGGTGTGCTCCCCAGAAGGGGGGCCGCTCCCAGCCAACCACTGGGACCAGAACGGCCCGGCCCAGCACCAGCAGCAGCTCCAGCCCAGCCAGCCCCAGGGGTCACTCCCAGCCCCGTGTCAGCGCTGCCAGCCCCGTCGGGCTCTCCCGGACCCCGGGCAGCCCTGCCAGCCCCAGCGGCCACTCCCGGGTCAGCGCAGCTGGCCCCAGCGGTCACTTCTGGGCCCAAGACAGCCCTGCCAGCCCCGGCGGTCACTTCTGGGCCCAGGTCAGCCCTGCCGGCCCCAGCGGCTGCTTCCAGCCCCAGAGCAGCACTGCCGGCCCCAGCAGTCACTCCTGGCTCAGCCTTGCCGGCCACGTTGGGCGCTCCTAGGCCCTAGGCAGCGCTGCCGGCGCCTGCGCTCCCTCCTGGCCCCATGGCAGCGCTGCCGACCCCTGCGGTCCCTCCTGGCCCCGTGGCACCGCTGCCGACCCCTGCGCTCCCTCCTGGCCCCGTGCCACCTCTGCCGGCCGCTGCGCTCCCTCCTGGCCCTCTGGCACCGCTGCTGGCCCGTGCGGTCATGGGTGGCCCCCTGTCTCCGTGGCCAGCCCAGCAGGGCATCCTCAGGACAGCGGTGCCGGCCCCCACAGTCACTCCTCCTGCTGCGTCCACGCCGCCGACCCGCCAGCTCACTTTCAGGCCAGTGCTGCTGCCCCCGGCGTACTCTTTTAGCCCCTTGCCAGCCCCGGAGGTCCCTTCTGGGCCAGCCCAGCCACCCCCAGGGGTCACTGCTGGGCCTCAGTCAGCCCCAGCAATTAGTTGAAGCCCCAGAGCACCCTGGCCCCCCAAAACCTTCACTGCTGGGCCCTGGACAGCCATGCCAACAGAAGCGGCCACTCCTGGGCCCAGAACAGCCTCACCCGCCCAAGCGGCCACTCCTGGGCCCAGAACAGCCCTGCCGACGAAAGCGGCCACTTCTGGGCCCCGAGCAGCCCTGCCAGCCCCTGCAATCCCTTCTGGGTCCCAGCCAGCCCTGCAAACCCCAGCCGTTACTCCCCATCCCTGAGCGCCCGTCGCTCCTGGGCCGGCCAGCCCCGCCCCGTCGGCCCCTCCTGGGGCCCCCGAGCCAGCCGCGGCGGTCACTGCTGGACCTGGTGCGGGCCCGTCAGCCACAGCTCTCACTCCTGGCACTGGGCCGTCCCTGCAGGCCCCTGAGGTCACAACGGACTCGGTCTTCCACCCCTGCGGTAGCCCGCCAGGCCCCGTCTGTGAGTCCTGGGGCCTGATGCCCGTTTTCTAGGCCACCCTGGGTGTGGCTGTGCTGGGCAGATGTGCTGCCAGACTGGCCAGAGGCCTTCTCCAGACAGGCCGGGCTGTTTGCGGTCGGAAACTGAGGCTCAGCAGAGGCAGCCCCTGCAGGGCCGCTACCAGGCTGAGGCCCACCTGCACCAGGAAGAGAGGAGAGGACCCCCAGCATCTTCCCACCTCCCTGCCATGCCTGCCCCCATCGTGCCCGCTACTTTGGGATGTGCACGCTCCTAGGAGAGTGGACACGGCTGCCCCCAAGGGCTTGGGCTTATTGGAGGGGTTGCTCAGTGTCTCTCTGTGCCTCTGAAGTGCCCACATGTCCTTGTATGTCAGAGCCTGTGCATGCCCAGCCCGGGTGTGCGTACGTGTTGTGGGGGTGTGCCAGCGCAGGCCTCGCGCTCCTTGGGCCCTAACCCATTTGGCCAGTGTGCATTCCATGACCCTAGGCATAATGTGGGCTCAGCTGGAGCCAGGCCACAGGTCCCGCTCACCTTCCCTCTGGTGAAGGGCGATGATGCATGTGCATCTCCAGGGTTCTGTGAATGCAGGGAGGGGACACGGGGGGCACTCAGGGCTGTCTGTGGCCAAGTAGGAGCTGCTGGTGACAGGAGGGTGTCCCTCCCCACCCCCCCAACTCTGCCTCCACCCCTGTGGCTAGGCACTGAAGTGGAGGCAGAGTTTCCCATCCCCCCCAGCTCTGGACCAGGAGGGCCGGGGCCATTCTTGGAATGCCTCCTCCTGGCCTCCCACTCAGCCCGTGCAGCTTTCCAGCTGTTGGCACCCCAGCACGTTCCCTGTCGGGACAGACCTCACACTACAGGGCTTTTTCTGCCCTCCGCCCATCCCAGACCTGTGCTCAGGGGTTGCCTGTTCCTCACCCCAGATCCCTGGCTCAGGGCAGTCCCACACTGGTGCTCCTGGAGTCCTGGGCATAAGGCAAGAGCTCAGCTCTGACCCTCCAGAATTCGAGGGTCTCTGGGGAGGGGGCTGCAGCCCCTTCTGGACAGCCGCATCAGCTAGCTGGGGGTGCCCTGGCTGGGCTCCTGGCAGCCCTTTGTGTGCCTAGTGTCACTGAGCCGCGACGGCCACTCTAGTGCTGACCCTGTTCGTGGAGGCTTGGAGGTGCCCCCCCGCCCACACCATTTGCTCATGAGGACACTGGCCCTCTGGGGTCCCCACTGGCTGGGTGTGGGGGCCGCCCAACGCCCAGAGCAGGGCTTACGGGCATCTGGTCCTCACCCAGTGTCTCCCAGAAACGCGGGGCTTATTTTTCCGATTAAAGAAAATAAAAAGTGCCGTGCCATTATTTTTATGACAGCATCAGCGAGTGTGTGTCATACGTGGAGTGATTTATTCCGACAAGTGGTTTTCTGCGCATCTGGACTTGCCGCCTGTTCGCTGCATTCCTCCCGAGCATCGGGAAAGCAGCCTGGGGAGGGGGCACCCAGGGAGGGGTGCACGGCCTGGACACGGCTCACCGTGCTGTGTGGTGTGCGTTCGGGGGGCCGCGCTCGCCATAGTCAGACCGTACTGCCGTGTCCATTGAAGCCACTGCTCGGGAAGGGGCCTCTCTCTGGCTGCTGCAGGAGGCGCCTCTGAGACTAGCGACGGGCTCCAGGTGTGCCCACCGTCCCCTCCCTCCCCCTGACCTGAGGGCGGCAGTGCTGGGATCTCTGCCTTCTGGGTCCTGTGCAGGTGCGTGGGCCGGCCAGGCAGGTGTGGACTGGCGCAGCGGCTGCATTCCTAGGCCCTTCTGCTCTGGGAGCGTGGCCCTGGCACTTGAGTGCCTACGTGGGGGAGACAGAATTGACAGGTCAGCGGGAGAGGGTGGGAGACTGCAGCCCCCCGTGCCGGGCCTACCCCTTCCCCCTCCAGAACGGCCCTATTGGGAGCGAGCCCCATGATGCCCTTGGGCCCCCGCTGTTCCTTGCCTGCTTCCTTGCCTAGCCATCTGAGCCCAGAGGGGTCCCCTGGGGCCACAGCTGGCCTTGGGTTCAAAGTGACAGGAGGGGGGGGGGAGGCACCGGCTGCGGGGGGGGGGGGGGGGGGGGGGTGGCCAGACCACATGTGCCACGTCCTGGGGGCCGCTGCCGCCCTCATTGCCGTGAGGGGACAAGGGTCCTGTGTGGGCAGATCTTGGGGGTTTCTGAGAGCAGCTGGTAATGTGGGGTTTTTTTGTGGATTTGGAGACTTTGAAATGTTGGTGGCTCATTCCAATGTCATGAACCACCTTGCTGGCCAAAGGACACAGCTGTAGGGGCCCTGCATGGCCTGGGGGGTAGAGGTTTGGACCCTGGCAGCCTACGTGGCCCCAAGGTCAGAGGGGTGGGGTGTGACCCGCCCCGTCGTGGGGAGAATGGGGGCAGCCTGGCCTGAAGATTGGGGGTAGGTTGAGTCCTTGGGGGTGCTGTGGGTCTGAGGGGGGCCCAGGGTTGCTCCAGGGGACCCCCTGGATGGAGACAGGAGCCTGGGTGCAGTGCTCTGCTGGGGTCTCCCTTCAAGCCCTATCTCCCGCCCCGCGTAAGCACCCTGCCTCCACCTCCCCGTCTGCGGATGGGGCCCTGAGGAGGAGACCATGCCTGGTCCCTGCTAGGCCGGCGAGGAGCAAGGGCAATGATGGTGGGTGTGGCTGTTTGCGGGGAGGGAGGAGAGCCCTCAGGGCGCACCTGGTGGAAGGTGCGATAGCCCTGGGAGGGGAGGGCCCTGAGCATGGGGACAGCCTATGCGGGCCTCACCCAGCGCTTGTCTGGGACACCCCGTCCAGGATTCCTGGGAGGAGCCTGTCTGCGACGTGTACACATCCGTGCGTGTGCGCGTCTGTGTGTGCTGCTGAGATGGCAGTGCTCTGCAAGCAGGCTCCCAGCTCGGGTGAACGCCAGGGCAGTCCTGACAAGTCCTGCCCTCTCACGAGGAAGCCCCAGGGCGGAGGAGCCCTTGGACTGGCCCACCGCTCGCTGACCGAGGATTTCGCCAGCACCTCTGTTACCAGGGGCTGCTCCGGGCACAGAAGAGGCATCCTGACCCATGTGGACCAGCCCTGCCCCGTGGAGCTCTGTTCTTGCAGACACTTGCTGAGTTAGAGGGGCCGGCGTGCATGCAGGCTACACCGTGGCTTAGCTGTGCAGAGAAACGGGCCAGCCCTCCTGGCCTGGCCAGAGGCTGCAGCAACCACCGTACATCCACGCAGTTTGCCAGAACCAGGGGGCTTTAAGGAAAGCGGTGTCCATGTCCCACTGTCTGCTTTGCCTGGGGGGTTTGGTAAGAAGCCGGCCCCAGGGCCGGGGTTCTGAGCCTGCAGATGGAGCTTAACAGCCGTGCTGTGTGATGGGCTTGTGCTGAGAGCCACACAGTTGGGAGCATCTCACGGCCACGTTGAAATTCAAGAACCAGAAACAAAGTTAACATATAACCTTCGGTGTTCAGAGTGGTATCTGTGGGACATCTGTCCCTCTCCTTACAGCCGGTGGAAGGGAGGTGGTGTGTATCTTTGCCCTTCTCCGTTCAGACCCGCCCGTTTACATGCTCTGTAACCATGCGGCTTCCAGCCTGTGGGGTGTGGAGGGTCCACAGTGACCTGTCTCCGTGAGTCTCTTCTTACACTCGTGGGCCTTGCTGGATGGCTCACTGCTCATGCTCAGCCAGCCTGCGGTTTGAATCCCCACCACCGGCCCGCAAAGCTGGGCACGTCAGCCCAGAAGCTCCCCTCGGATGCCACAGCCTCCGTCACCGACCACGAACCAGCCGGGAGACATCAGCTCTAAGCCTCCCCCGGCTGCCCAGGTGATGAGCCGGCAACAGGCAGCGCCTTTCCCTGCTCCCCACCCCCACACAAGGCCAGTCCTTGGCTTCCACCTTCTAAATGTCTCTCCAAATGAGATTTCATTAGAAAATAATTGAAAGGAGATGGCCATCAGAGTTCATCGTCCGCACTCAGAGTCACACCCCGGTGCTCGTGCCGGAGGAGGAGACAGGTCTGAGGCCGGGGACCGCCAGGGGCTGGAGAGGGTGGAAGGAAGGACGCAGACAAGACCGGGCGTGAATGAACCAGGAAACAGTGGAGAGCACGGGCAAGGCCTGAAGTTGTTTCTTTGAAAGCACCAGCGATGCAGAGCCCCGGCTGCATGGATGAGGGATAAAGGTCCCCAGGGACCAGGGTGGGCCCGAGAGGGAGGAGGCTGCGCCGCAGGGGCCTAGATGCGCATGGGCAGGTGCCTGGGCAGGTGCCTGGGCAGGCGCGGGGAGTCGCCCGCCGAGGGGAATTGCACGGGCTGCTGGGAAAATACGGTCTGACCCCACAGACCGAGACGAAGCCGACGACCCGAATGGGCCCATATCTGTTGAGGAAATTAGCTCTGTGACGCGGATGTCTCCACGCCAGTCACCACGGTCTCACGGCCCTGCCAGAAGGCCGGCCTCCCGCCGCTCAGGCCCCCGGGGTTAGCACCAGCCTCGCCTGGAGCCCACTGGCCACACCCAGGAGGTAGTTTCACCCGACTGCCCCGACTGCCGGGGTGCTGGGTGGGCCAGTGTTCACACCCAAGCAGCTCCGTTCCTGTGGCCTGTGCCCTTGCCCTCGACCCTTCCCTGGAAGGCAGTGGCGGTGGCAGTGGCTGACCTCCCGGGCTCTGCCCCCCTGCCGTCTGCAGGGAGCGAGGTTCCTCTACGGAGCCCATTTGAGCATGTCCTCCCCCTCTGCCCTCAGTAGAGCCCTGATTCCTGGTGACCTGAGTCCCTGTCCTGCCCTGACGTGCCTTCCTTCTGGCTGACGACCCTCGGCTTCCCTCTCCAGGTGCCTCGCGCCCCGTGCAGCTGTGTGCGCTCAACGGCCAGGCCGCGTGACCCTGGGCCTGGCAGAGGCAGGTGCTGGGGGAGGCGGGTGGGGGTCGTGGCACAGCTCCGGAGGCTGGCCCCACGGTGGCCGTCGGTGCTGCTCACCACACCGGTGCACACCAGTGTCCACCAGTACTGGGCGTCCTGGCAGGGGCCTCTGGCTCTGGCCTGCTGTGTGGCCTTGGGCATCTGACTCGGCCCCTCAGGGCCTGCTTTTCCCGCTGTGAGTGGGGTCCTGTCGCTCCTCCGTCAGGCTTGTGGGTGAGCGCGTGAACTGAGTGCAGTCTTCGAGCGGCGGCTCCTGCTTGCACAGATACTTGCCCCTCCCCGGCTCCTTCCCACACCAGGTTGCAGCTCCGGGGCGGCGCATGGGGCTTCCAGGGTCGCGCTGCTGTCCGCCCTGGCTGGGCTGGGCCGGGCACACTGGGGGCTCAGACCCCACCTCTCCTCCCTTCAGGCCCGTTTCCTCGTCCGTCAGGCGGGGCGTCCGCATGCCTCTCAAACGGCTGTGCCCAGTGCGTGCTGTGTGCGTCTCCACAGTTGTCCTGGGACGGCCCTGGTTCTCTCACTCACAGAGCGGGGTCTGGACCTCTCGGGCCCCCTCCCAGGCGGCTTCCCCAGCAGCAGGCTGGGTCTTGGGTGCTGCGGCACAGCAGGTGCCAGTGCTGAGCTCCCACCCCAGACGGGTGCTCGCTCACGGGAACCGAGAGCCAGGCCCTGCAGGACCTGGGTGGCTTGAGCGCAGGCACTGTTGGGAGGGTGGAGAGCTGGGATGCAGGGTGTCAGGCCCCCACGGCCCCCCAGCCCCCCTGGACTGCCAGGTCCTCGCAGCCCCGCCTCAGAGGGAAGCACTCACCATTCCGCGCGAGCGTCCTGTCACTGCCCGTCTGGGCCCTGGGATGCAGCAGGGAACCAGACAGAAGACAGTCCCTACCTTCACGAAGCTTGCATTCCCGTGGGGAAGACAGGTGTGAAACCGTGGAGGGTTGTGGAGGTGCCCGCGGGCCTGCAAAGAGAGAAGGGGCTCTGTAGGTGGGGGGGGGGGGGCGGCCGAGTGCCTGGCTCTCCGGGTGGGGGGCCTCTGGCCCAGGCGCCGCTGGGAGCGGGGAGCAGCGCAGGGCATGAACTGTTGCGTGTCTTTAAGAACTTGTGCTGGCCGTGACAGGCAGCCGCCAAGCGGGAGGCTTTTGCAGGCACAAGGAGGTTCTGGGTGGCTTGAATCAGGTCCCCATCGACTGAGCAGGTGACGGAGGCTGGATGGAGCCCAGAGGGCCCCTCATCAGCCCACTCTGATACAATTCTGGGAGCTGGACACAGCGGCTCATCTTGTCCCTCTAGCAAGGGGGGCCACACCAAGCACAGACAGGGCTCACCCACAGCTTGTGTCCCCCAGAGCCTGCTGGCCACGCGTCTTCTCAGGCGGTGGCCTCAACAGCATCCCTCATGATCTGTGGCGCATCCTACGCATCTGTCCGTCTTCCGTCATCCACCCATCGACCCGTCCAAGTCTCCATGGAAGAGGAGGGAGCAGTGGGAGGGATGGCCAGCCTCGGAGAGCAGCAGTTTGCGCCTCGGTGCTGGGCTGTCCGTGGAGACATTCACACTGCCTGAGCCCCCTTCACTGCGCCGGGCCCTGTGCCGGGTCGTCAGGGACAGACACGCCAGACAGTGATCCTGCTTCACTTTCAGAGGGACACTCGGGGCCCCGGGGCCCTGGACGGTCCCTCACCCAGCCTGGTCGACGCAGGAGTGGACAGAGCATCGGGAAGGATTTCTGGAAGAAGCAGGGCCCAAGCTTATAACCCCAGTAGGTGTTAGCTAGCCCAGGGGAGTGGGGGCACCAGGATCTCCTCACAATTGGTTGCATTTGACCCCACGCGCAGCCCAAGAACTCCCGGCATGAGTCTGAGCAGGCTGCATGACCACACTTCACCAGTGGACGCTGCCATCAGTCGGGGGACGCCAGCCTGAAAACACCCAAGCTTAGCCATGACCCGTTTTTCACATTCTAAGAGGGGTGTTGAGCGCACACAACAGAGCCCAGAGGCTGTGCATGCGCCCTTGGGGGGAGGGGGGACTTTGTCTCATGCTCCTGCCTGCCCAGGTGTTTGTGCTGTCTGCATGAAGGCCCCCCCGCCCCCGGGCTGGCCTTGCTCTGTGGCCTTGCCCAGGACTGGGGCTCCCTGAGGCAGCCTTAGCCAGGCTCACCCTTGGGAGGACCTCGTGCACAGGCCTCTGCCGGCCATGGGTTCAGACACTGGAGCAGTACTGTGCCATGTTCCCCGCTGCCATGTGCCGTGGGAGGGTGGTGGCGCACGTGCCCGGTGGGAGGGGGTGCAGCTTCTGCGGGGTCAGAAGGCCCCACTGAGCCCCAGGGAACCGGGTACCTGTTGCTGGTGGGAAGAGCAAGTAGTAGGGGATCCCGGGGGGACAATCAGGCCTGGAGACACGTGAGGGGGCGTCCTGGGCCGAGCTGTAGGTTTACAGCCCTGACCTGGGACACTGAGGTCCAGGGAGCGAGGGGCATACCAGGCATGGGCAGTCCTGTCTGCCCGGGGGCACTGCTGGGTCCCACCTCCTGGGCCCTTTCTTGGCAGCATCCTCCGGACTGGCCACCCACTCCCCTCACCCCTAGCAACCCCCATCCCTGTGGCCTGATTGCCAAGTGGAACCACATGTTGCCTGTCTGGCCTCATGTGCTTGGCAGTCGGCCCGGGAGGTAGACACTTCCTCCTGGGATGTGCAGTGGATCTTGGGCTGGAGGGCCCTGGGGGGGGGTGGGGTCAGGGAAGGATGGATATTTGGGGTGGTGTCTTGGGAGGGGGTTCTTCATGGGCGAGTTGCCGCGGCCCTGCTGTTACTGCCAGAGAGCTCAGGACCCCAGGTTTTTCCCGGTACGCCCCAGCCTGAGAGTAGTGTCCCTGACCCCGTCGTCTGACGGCAGTGCCCTGTCATGCTGGTCTAAGGGGATTGTTCTCTCCCCCTTCTGGGGGCCGTGACTGGGCCCTGCCAGCTGGAGGGCAGTGCCATGTTTGTACGTGCCCTCAGTCAGAGGGTGAAGCCCCAGCCCCAGCGGGGTGAGAGCGCGCTCTGGTGGCACACCACCTGCAGAGGCCGATGGCTCCGGGCTCGTTCGAGCCAGTTTTCAGACGGGCAGCCGAACCAGCTGCGGTGTGTTACACCGTGGAAGCTGCAGACGCTCCCTCCCCAGCGAGCCCGTCTTTCTCTGTGGTGCCATTCTCCACTCTTCCTGTTAGTCTTCGGACTCGCCACACACCTCTCAGAACCGTCACCTCCTCGGTGAGGCCCTCGCTGGCGGCCCTGCCCTTTCCCTCTGCTCTTGTCTTGGTACATGTGGCCGCCGACCACGTGCCCGCCCCTCCTTCGTAGCTGCAGGAGGATGGGAATGTGTGTCTGTTGTGTTCACTGCCAGGACAGAGCCAGTTAGTAGGCACCCTGTAAGCACTGGGTAGGTGGGTGGACAGGTGGGTGGGTGGATGGACAGGTGGACGATGGACGAGTGGACGGTGGACGAGTGGACGGTGGACGATGGACGAGTGGACG
>NW_027397212.1:52159-58852 GCF_003265705.2 Callorhinus ursinus | reverse complement strand
CGAGTGGACGGTGGACGAGTGGACGGTGGACGATGGACGAGTGGACGATGGACAAGTGGACGAGTGGCCGGTGGACGGTGGACGAGTGGCCGGTGGACAGGCAGATGGGCAGATGGATGGACAGGTGGATGAATGGTGGGTGGGTAGACAGATGGGCAGATGGACTTGAAGGCCCAGAGACTGACCTCATCTCTCCAGCTCCAGCTGGAAGCAGAGGTGTGCCATCCTTCACCCCACCCCGGCGTAGCTGGCCAGCAACATTTCTGAGCAGCTAGGGAAGCAGGCGCGCTACAGGATAGCCAAACCCCAGCTTGGGCTCTTTGGGGTCGTGGCCTGGGGACAGAAGTAGGTGACCAGCCATCCTGTTGTGTCTGGGATTGGGGTGGTTCCCACAACTCAAGACTTAGTTTTACAGGATTTTTCTGGGAAATGGGGCTTTCGGAGCCAAAACTGGTCCCCCAAGGAAGGGTGAAAGACCCCAGCCTGCCCTTCCTGCAGGGTTCCACTAAGGAGTCAGGCTGAGGCATCCTTTCTGGGGCCCAGCTCAGAGAGGAGACAGCCTGTTTGTGTGTGTGAAGTGTAATGTGGCACCCTCCCTCTTCCAGTTTCAGCTGTGTGTGGGTTGTAGTTTAGCCCCTCCATCCCCTCTCCTCTTACTGGGTAAACTTGTGCAGTGAACAGTCTTCACAACTGTACATGGCAGTCCTGCACTGGTCTTTTCCTGTCCCTGCAGTTTCTCTGGGTTTCGCTCCTGGGGCAGGGACCGTGCCCTGGGTTCAAGCTGAGCTGCTGTCCCCCAGCAGCGAGTGTGGGGCTCATGGGGGTGATTACTAATGACCCAAACCGTGGATCTGAACTGAGCCACAGCAGAGTCTCCCAGAGTGCCTGATGGCACATGGTTTGGGTTTCAAATTCAGGAAGCCTGGGGTGGGTCCTGAAAATGCAGATTTGTGTTCCTAACAAGTTCCTGGGTGCTACTGATGCTGCTGGCCCAGGGACCCCACTTTGAGAAGCACTGGACTCTAACTCTTGGTTTCTTACAGAGGCTTCCCCCAGCAAGGCAGCAAGGAAGGTCCCCCAGGCCCTGGTTGTCTCCACTCTGGGGGAGGGCGGATGTGGGGTGCAGAGCAGTGCGAGCCTGCAGGTGACAACAGTGACACCTGGTGGCTTCTCGGTGCCGGCCCAGGGCACAGGAGACAGAACCACACCTCGCACACGCACGCACACACACGTGCACGCGCACTCTGCCACATGTGAGGGACTCAGTGGGCATCCCCATTGCAGAGGTAAGGAAGCTGAGACTCAGGGACAGTCAGAAGAGGCCACGCTGGCCAGTGCTCAGCTGAGCAGGACGGAGCATGGGAGGCAGGGGTCCCACAGGCCTGTGATGTGGGGGCTCGTGCCTGCAGTGGGGCCAGGATCCTGCCCTTGGCCTACCTCAGAGAAGGAGGGTGGTGCTGAGGCCTGGGCCTCCCTTGGGCCCTAGCACCTGGGGCCTTGGGCTGTGGCTTGTGGACACTGCTGGCCAACAACACAGGGCCCATGGCTTTTGGGGGCTGTAGCCCCGTCTTGGGACCTGGGGTGGCCCTGGGGAGCAGGGGCTCTGAGGGGCTGCCTCGAGAGAGGCTTCTGGCTGAGCCTGCCGCGGGTGTGCAGGAGGAGGGGCTGAGGCCCTGAGGGTGTTTCCCCGGGACTCAGGAATATTCTAGATCATAGCCAGGGTGCCTTGCCGACCCATCCTGACTTTTGGCCGAGTCAGGGTCTCCAGGCTAAAGGGTGCTTGAGACAGAACAGCTGGGTGTGGAGGACTGGCTGTAGGCTCTGGACCCTGGCCAGGCCTCGCTGACCCTGGTCGTGAGGCGGGTTCTGCACTTTGCTGCACTTGTGGGCACTGCGCTGAGCTTGGGGGCGAAGAGGAGGGCCGGACACACATGCCCCGTGGTGTCCCCACACTGGCCCACGGGGTGTTGGGCAGCACCAGGGAGAGGGGTCAGCAGCCACCTGGGTCTGCTCCAAGGACGGCGCCAGGCACACAGACAGGGTGCCGATGGTCTGCGGGTGCCCCACACGCCAACAGAACGGGGCTGCGAGAACGCTCCAGAATAGGGAGGCTGGGGGTTCGGGAAGTGGTGGGTCCCCAGACAGTGAGCGGGGGAACCCAGGACACCTATAGGCCACGTGGTTGGGGTGGTGACTCCCTGGCCGCAGGAGGTCAGGGTCGGGGCTGACCTGCAGCTGTCTGAAGTTATTTCCCAGTGAAAAGGAAAGGAGGAACAGGAACTCTGGGTCCACTTAACCTTCTGGGCTTGGATTGGCCGTCTGTAAAGTGGGCACAAGCGTCCGATCCGGGCTTCTGCGTGAAAAGCTGGAGACACTGGCCAACATCCTAGACATGGTGCAGAGGCACAGAGAGGTCTAGCGGTGGCCCTAGGTCACACAGTGGGGAGTGGCCAGTCCACACCCAGCTGTGCAGACCTGGGACTGTGGTGGCATGGGTGCCACGAGGGTGGGTGAACTGCCGCCGGCCTGCCGCGGGGGCCCAGTGTCCGGCTCCCTGGCGCAGTGAGGTGGCGGGGCGGCCCACCGGCTCCAGGAAACCAGGCCAGAGCTCAGAGTGGCATTATGCCATTGTGTGCCGTCTGCTCTTCTGGGTGTTTCTTCCCACTCCGAGTGGTAAATGGTTAGCTCTGCACAGCCTTGCCCCTGCTGCCCTCTCCCTGGGCTGTGGCCCGGGGCTCAGTGTGGGTGAGCAGGTCAGGGCAGGGGTGAGGAGCCTGACCCTGGCTGTGCCCTTGCCCTGCCCCCACAGGCAGAGGGCTTGGGTCTGTGTTTGCTGAGCCTGCCTCTCCCTGTCCCCAGATGAAGGTCACCGCATCCAGAGGGGCCGACCGCCACAGTGGGGATGACAGCCTCCATGAAGCCACCAGCTCCCGGACAAGCAGTTCTCGGGACCAGCTCAGTGACGTGAGTGCCCCGCCGCTTGCTCAGCCCAACGCTCCTGGTCCCCCAGGTGCCCCCAGCTGCCCCCCCCCCCCGCCTCCGGCAGACACTGCAGGCCATGTGCTTAGCACCTGAGAGTCTCACCGAGGGCTTTGCCTTTGCAGTTAGCATTTTGCCTTCCCTAAAACACAGTTTTTCACTAATTAGGACTTCCCTGCTAGGAGGGGTTTAAATGAGGAACCTGGGTGAGGCCCCAGCAGGAGTCATGGGGAGGCCCTTGTCCAACTGGGGGGTCTGCCCTGGCCCACTGGTGCTGCTGGCTGGGCAGTGGGCAGGGAGGTGGGGCCGTGACGGGAACAGCGGTGGGCAGTGCTTCTGGCCTGGTGGGCAGGCCTGCTGGGGCCGCTGGGAGCGAGGGCGTCCTGGTCTGGGGACAGTGTCCCAGAGGATAGGCCCCTGAGCCTCAGGCCTAGTGTGGGATGACCGGGCAGCGCACAGAGGATTGAACTTGGATATGGCCAGCCGTAGGCGTGCTGGGCACCCTCCAGGGCCCCTGGGTCTCCCTGGTCACAGCCACTTGGAGGAGGGGGTCGCTGGGCACAGGGCAGACTAGGATGAAGACGGCGGTGAGGGGTCCCAGGAGGGAGGTCCCCCAGGAGGGAGGTCCCCCAGGAGGGAGGTCCCCCAGGAGGGGGTGCCGGACCCCCCCCAGGCCTTTGTCTTCCTAGACCCCCAGCTGCAGAAGCACGGAGGCGTGGGGCTGGGTTTCTGAATGGAGTGAGCGTCTCTCATTATCATCTCAATAGGGGCCTGGGGGCACGGCCTGTGGGGGGAGGCCAGGAGGAGGGCCTAATTGCCCGGCCCCGAGCTTGTTGCCACAAGATGGGAAAATAGGCTGGTAATTGTCTGAGGCTGTGGGGCTGTCCTACTTCGGACTCTAATTGCCGGTGGGACGCGTGAGGACGGACTCTGAGCACATCAGGGACGGCCCTGAGGGCGCACGCTGGGGAGCAGTTACAGCACCCCGCCTGCCCCCACCAGCAGGGCTTACGTGTGGGGCCCCCCCGCCAGGGTGAGCCCTCGGGATGTGGCCAGGGTCAGAGCCCTGGCCGAGGCTGGATGGGGTGCTGTGTGCAGAGCTGAGCAGTCCAGGCTGCAGTAGGGAGACCGCCCCCCCCCAACGCACACCACTCACCGTGGTCATCCACTGTCCTGGAGGAATCTGTAGCCAGACCTCCGTTCCCCTCCAGCACGCTCTGGACCCTGGTCTGCGGGTCCCGGATGAGCCCACACTGGCCCGCTGTGCACCTGCTCCTCACTCACACCCTGAACCACCCCCACATCCAACCGCCCTGCAGCGGAGGGCCCCTCCCCGTGCAGCTGCCTGCAAAGCCCCGCTCCTCACTGGTTTCTCCCGGCACATCTGAAATGCCCACTCAAGCCCGAGAGTGCCCCGCCAAGTGCTGTTGGGTCTCCCTCAGGGGACCTCCCTGGGTGGCCACAGTGTGCCCTGCCATCTCACTTCCGTGTCCCCGAGGTTACCCATCCAGCTCCCCTTCCAGGAAGCCTGCCCCCCACCCCCGTACCCCCGCAGCGCTGTGACCCTGGGAGGCTGGAGGCTGCTGGGTGGTCAGTGGTGGACCCACGGGGGCACAGAGGGGTGGGTCTGCCTCCCCTCCATTCTTGTGGCTGGTAGAACCATGTGTGAAAAGATGGGACCTGGCCCTTGCAAGGGGCCGAGATGTGCCCAAGCACTGAGCCCCTCACTGAGGGGACATGGTGACTGTGCCCACCTCTCTGTTGGGTTGACTGCTGGGCTGAGCCACGTCTCTGGAGGAAGGTTCCGAACACGGGTCCTCAGGCACAGGCGCAAGGCCGCTGGGGCTCTGGGACCCTCTGCTGTGCCCTCCCCTGCGGCTTCTGTCATGCCCCGCCCCCCGCCCCGGGAGTGGCCCGTCAGCCATCAGCACCCAGGAACAGGGGTTCTGAAGGAGGCTCAGGTCCTGGGCCAAGGGGCGGTCCTCAGAGGAGGGGCCACCATTGGGAGCCATGACCCTCCTCACTATGCTTCCTTCCCCGCAGAGTTCTACGCAGGCCGTCTCGGGCAGAGGCTACTCGGTAAGTCTGCCGTCCCCTCCTCTGCTGGCTGGACCCATGCATGCCCCACACCTCTGCAGCCCCCAGCCGTCCTGAATGCCTCCCCAGGGCCAGACACCTCAGGGTGCAGCGGGGCTGGGAAGGGGGCCAAAACTGGCGGGGAATCGGAGGGAGCATCACCCATGCTCAGGGTCCTGCCCTGGGAGAGACCAGCTGACCCTCATTCCCTGACTTCCTGAGGACTAGGGGTGGGGGAGACGCTCTGCCTCTGGGTCCTGCCAGGAGGCACTCGGAGTGAAGGGCCCCAGGCACGGAGCAGCCGCCCCCCAGGGACTTGACACTCCCACGCCATGCTCCATACTCAGCCTGGACTCAGGCATGAGGCCCCTGGGCCCGGGGGCAGGAGGTGGCTGGCTTGCCTGGGCCTGAGGAGTCCAGCTCTGTGGGGGCCACCTCCCTACCCTTACCTCCCGCCCCAGCCCCAACCCCAGCCCCTGTCCCTGCTTCCTGCCCCTCCCCCTGCCCCAGCCCCAGGGGAGCAGCCCCTACCCTTTCCTCAGGACTTCATTTCATTGCCCCTTAAGCATCAGGAGGGACGTTAATGACACCATAAAACCCAGAGCTACATAAAAGCCATTTCTGCAGATTTACAGCCGTTTTGGCTCTTTGGAGGGCGGGGCCTGGGCCCCGCCCACCTCATCCCGCCCCCCGACCACCACAGCCCCTGATTTACTGCGAGCTCCACAGTGCCAGGCCTGCAGGGCTGCTTCCCTAACTCACATCAGCTTGTTTATAGGGTGTGTAATTAACCCGCTGATTTTCTGTGTAGCAGGGACACCCTGCAGCCCTGGGCCTCCCCAGCCGCCCCGACCTCAGGGTCAGGTGGGTCAGGTGCCGTGTTTTCCAGTGTTGCACCTGGTGGGCTGTACACTTCTGGGTGGTGTGACGCCGGAGGGGTGTCTCCCTAGGGGAGCCCTGCCCTCCTCGGGTCCCCGGTCACAGCCATGGGTGGCGGCCCTGCACTGCCCCTTCCTCCCACTGCCCGGGCAGTCTCAGCATCTCAACCACTCCTGGATGGAGCCACACTCTGGCCAGGAGCTGTGCCAGCACTGGGCTCCAGCTGGGGCCAGAGCAGGCAGACCTGCCAGTGTGGGAAGTGGCTGGCGATAACATGCTGTGTGATGCAGGTCAGGATCAGGGAGAGTGAGGGGCCAAGACCCCTACCAGTGGGTGAGGTAAGGGGTGAGGTGAGCCAGCCTGAGGGTCCCAGAGGGGCCAGGCTCAGGGGTGCCCCATTTGGAGCCTCCTTCCATGTCTGAGAGCCCCTGGGCAGCTGGGGTGTCCCTGCCCCGAGCCTCCTTGCCAGAGCCACTGGGCAGCCCTTCTGCTTCAAACTGCGTGTGTTATTCGTGGTCTTCTCCCCAAAGAGCTCCTTTGAATGTTTCCTGAAGAACCCATAATTAATGTGCCAGCTACTTGCAACTTAATCCCCCATGGCCGCTTCACGGGAGTGACAGGTGGTGGCAAGGACAGGCCCAGCTTACTGCTAGGGCCATGGGGGTTCCTATGTGTGCACACCAGGTGCTGGCATGAGCAGGTGTGTGTGCTCGTCCCTGGCATGAGCAGGTGTGTGTGCATTAGGCCCTGGCATGTGCA
>NW_027397212.1:51866-52149 GCF_003265705.2 Callorhinus ursinus | reverse complement strand
CCCTGGCATGAGCAGGTGTGTGTGCATTAGGCCCTGGCATGTGCAGGGGTGTGTGCTGGTCCCTGGCATGAGCAGGTGTGTGTGCATTAGGCCCTGGCATGTGCAGGTGTGTGTGCTGGTCCCTAGCATGAGCAGGTGTGTGTGCTGGTCCCTGGCAGCAGATGTGTGTACATTAGGCCCTGGCATGAGCAGGTGTGTGTGTATGAGGCCCTGGCATGAGCAGGTGTGTGTGTATGAGGCCCTGGCATGTGCAGGTGTGTGTGCTGGTCCCTGGCATGAGCAG
>NW_027397212.1:39364-51856 GCF_003265705.2 Callorhinus ursinus | reverse complement strand
CATTAGGCCCTGGCATGAGCAGGTGTGTGTGCATTAGGCCCTGGCATTGCAGGTGTGTGTGCATTAGGCCCTGGCATGAGCAGGTGTGTTGCTGGTCCCTGGCATGAGCAGGTGTGTGTGCTAGTCCCTGGCATGAGCAGGTGTGTGTGCATTAGGCCCTGACATGAGCAGGTGTGTGTGCTGGTCCCTGGTGTGTGCCGGTGGGCGCTGCAGGATACAGGTGGTTGGCCCGGCCCTCCCAGAAACAGAGGTGCCTCTGGCACTGCAGGAGCCAGAACCAACCCAGGTGACCCTCGTCCAGTAGGAGCAGGCAGGGTGCGGGCAGGTGGGTGGCTAGGCCCAGGCCTGGAAAGCACTGTGAGCTCAGCGCCCGGATCACTTATGTTCACTGGGCCCCCAGGGCTGTCTGTGGCTGCCAGACTGCCCACTAGTGGCGTCAGGGCTGGGCCAGCTGGACTGGGCAGAGGGGGGCTACGACCCTGCCTCTAAATCCGGGCCTTCACCCAAGGGACCCTCGGCCACTTGAGCATGCACACTGAGGTTGAGGCCTGTGTGTGTGTGCATGTGTGCACGTACGGGCATGTGCCTGCATGTTCCAGTGGGTAGGCCATGTGGCTTCCGCCTGCACCTGCCCTGTGTGCAGCTCGTGGGTGGCTCTGTGAGAGCAGAGTGTGTGCTGGGGCCCCTGTGTCTCCATGTGGCTGTGGTAGGCTGTGCACACCTGCGCCTACCGGTGTCCTGTGTTTCTTTCTGGGCCATCTGCATGTCCATCTGGAAGGGTGTGTATCTGCACGTAAGTGATGGGTGCGGCATGGTGCCTGTGTGTGACCCGCTGCTTCGCATGCGGGGTGCAAGTGTGTCCTGGGGCCTTGCTTGTGTGTGTCTGTAAGTGGGGCCTCAGGCTCGGCAGGGCTCATGTCTGTCCCCAGTAGCGCCCCTGCACAGGCAACCCGGGAAGTTGCCATCTGACCTGCTTTATAGACCGTACTTAAAGGGGTTTGACTCTTTGAGGTTTATCCCCAGCAAATCCCCAATTATTGCTCATCCTGGACAGCTTGTCCCAAAAGCTTGGTGCAGCCTTCCCAGCACGCATCACATGTTCCTTAGTGCCATGAAATCAGTTGGGAACTGGGGATGTGATGACCCATCTCCCCCCGAAGCAGGGCTTGGGGGTTCCTTCATTAAAGGGAAATGAGGATCTGGCTGCCTGCTGGGGCCGGGAGGCCGGCTGGGTGTTGTGCACGGAGTGTTCTGGAAGGGGCTGTGCTCACAGAGGCTCTGGGCTGTGGACAGGAGCAGAAGCAGAACCGCAGCGATGCCATTGGCCAGCACCTGCAGTGAGCCCGGGAGGCCTCAGGCCCTCCATGTGGACATTGTCACCCTGGCAATGACCCCAACCTCTAGGTGAGGACACTGAGGCTCAGGGGTCAGAGAACCCACCACAGGTGCCCACTGAGGGGCCTAGCTGAGACCAGGAGCAGGCAGGCCAGTCTGCAGGTCCCCTCCCTTCCTCGGACCACCCTCCTCCCTTCCCCAAGTGTTTGCTGACCCGAATGGCCAGTGTCCCTGCCCCACCAGCCTCGCCGTGGGGAAGATGGTGAATAAAACCAATGAGAACCGCTCCTAGTTGGAGGCGGTGAGGGCCATGGTGACCAGGTGGTAGGGAGGGGCAAGGCCAGGCTGCAGGTAGGCACAGTGTACGGGGTGTGGCGGGGGTGCCTGCCACAGGGCCATGGAGGGAGGCTGCTGTGGCCAGCAGGGTACCCCTGCCTGTCCCCCGCACCACAGTGCCTGGGCAGCAGGGCCCTGTGCTGACATACCCACGGCCTGGGTAACGGTTACGGAAGGTTCCTTCACTCCTGTGCCTGGGCCTCCGTTCCCCCGATGTGGGCGTCCCTGTGTGGTCCCTGCATATGGGCTGGTTGGGCCTCCTCACAGCACGGGGGCCGTACCCAGGGTCCCGAGGGCAAGAGCCAGGAGGAAGCATTGGTGGTGTGGCTCCCACATCCTCTCGTCACCAGACCCACCTGGACTTACAGGGCAGGGCTGAGGCCCCTTTTCTCTGCAGGAGGGTGCCCACACTTTGTGAGATGGGCACAGGCTGCTGTGGGGTACACCCCACCACACGGAGCCCCTTACCCGTGGGACGAGGGGCACAGCAGGCTCGTACACCTGAGCACACATGCAGCCGGGGGGCCTTGGGCCACCCCTTCCTACTGGGGATGGTAGCTCCTGGCTCTGCACCTGCTTTCCCACTCCTGGCAGGAGGGTGCAGCCTGCCTTCTCCCTGAGGTAACGGGATGGGTACGTGCAGACCACTTGGCAGGTTTGGCCCTTGAGCCAGGGACCTCTGTGGTTAAAGATGGGGGATGCAATATGAGATGGGGGTGCACTCGGGTCCCACTGAGGTGTTAGATGGCAGGAGGGTGGGTGGGCACATGCAGTGAAACCCTGGCCAGCCGTACTTCCCCTGGGGGGGGGCGGGGAGGTGCCTGGGGTGCCCCTCGCTGTCCTGAGACCTGTTGGCTCCCCAGGAATGGCCCAGCACTCACGGTCCCCAGCCGCCCCCCTGAACAGCACAGGCCTCCACTGACCCAGTCAGCGCTGGCAGACCCCGGAGCAGGCTCTGTCTTTACGAGGCAGGTTTATGACATCCATTACCCTGCTCCTTGGGCCACTTCCGAGCAGCCATAATTTGTACAAAAGCAATAAAAGCCAATCAGCCTCCCCCTGCAGTCGGGGAGCTGCATTCTCCTTACGACCTCTGAGCACGGAGGCAGTCCTTAAGCCAGCTGCAGGGGAAGTGCCACCGCTCAGAGGGCGGTGGGGTGTGTCCTGAGCACAGTGTCCTGACCTGTGCCCCAGCCTGGCCTGGCTCTTGTCAGAAGATCCCCCGTCCACCCGCCCCTGCACCCACCCTTCACTCAGCCCACCTCCTAGGGCCCTGGGGTGCAGCCGTGGCCCACATCTGTCCAGCTGGTAGGACACAGAAGTCCTTCCCTGGGGTTGGTAAGGAGCCCTGGGTCCCTGTCCCCCAGCACTTCGGCTGTGGCTGGGCTCAGGGGTGTCAGCCCACGCCACCTCCTTGGGCTGGTTGTAGGGTTGTACACACGGCCCTCGGGTGCATCCAAGAGTGTATCGGCAGGGAAGCCAACCCCGATGTGGAGACAGACAAGGGTGTGGCCTAGCAGAGCTGGGCTGGCCCTTTAATGCTCCCTCGGTAGATGTGGCACCGGGAGGGGTGTGGCCTGAGGGGCCCCTGCTCCTGAGCTTCCTTCCTGTGGGCCCTGCTGCAGGCCCGACTCTCAGCAGCTAGGTTGCAGGTTCTTCCAGAAACGGGGCAGGGCAGTGAATTGCTGTGCACCCCCAGGTAGAGCAGGACAGAGCAGAGGATGGAAAGATAAACAGGTGACCTGACCTACCCCGTGCTTTAGCTGGTGGCAAGTGCTGAGGAGAAAGATACACCAGGCAGAGGGGGTGCTGGTGTCGAGCAGGGGTGCTTGTGTAGGCGGGTGTCGAGGGGGAGGGGTGCCGGTGTTCAGGAGGGGGTGCTGGTATTGAGGGGGTAGAGGGGAGGGGTTCCAGTGTGGAGGGGGTAGAGGGGAGGCGTGCCGGTGTGGAGGGGGGGAGGGGGGGCGTGCCGGTGTGGAGGGGGTAGAGGGGAGGCGTGCCGCTCTCCAGGGGAGGGTGCCCCGTCTTGGGTTGATGCTCTGGACCAGCAGGCTCTGCTGGCGCGTGTCTGCAGGCCCCGGGCAGTCCCGGGGGCACTTTCCCAAACCTCGTCTTCCGGGCTGTTCTCTGCAGGGAGCCTGGTCTTTGTCCCCCTTGCTCTGCTGGTCCCAGACGGAGGTCAGCCTGGCCAGGGCGGGGTGGGCCCCAGGCGCACCAGGGTCACGCGCCCTTCCCCTCCCAGGGTGCGGATCAGAGAAACGCCCCCCCCCCCCCCCCGGGCAGCGGGGCATGTGTGTGCGGGAGCGGCAGGCATCCCGGAGCCCCACAGGTCACAGCTCAGGGGCAGCACAGACCGGGACAGCCGCTGGCCCCTCCCAGCCCTGGGACCCAGGCCCTTGGGCAGGGAAGGGTCCGCACCTGGCCCAGCAGGGTGGCCGGGACCACACTCTGCTGCACAGGACAGGTGTCAGAGCTACCTGCAGAGGTCAGTGGCTCCCGGGTGCGGGATGGGGGGCAGGGGTGGGGAGCCAGATGCCACCTGCCCCCGTCGACCCGCTCACAGGCCTCCCTTTGGGGGAGACAGCTGGGCAAGGTCGGGCAGGGGTCTCAGGTGTAGGGGAGGAGTGTGAGGCTGCCGTGGGGCTGGGGGCCTCAGTTTTCTCCGCAAGACGGCTGGAGCACAGAGAGAGGGAAGGAGCATCCCACGTGTTTGCTGTTCCTACACCGCCCGTGTCCCGGTCCCCCCCAGAGTGCACAGCACTGTGGAGCGCCACGTGTCTGTGACAATGCCGTGACCCGCCGCGGGAGGGCCCCATCCACTGGGGGTGCAAGCAGAGCACATCTTGGGGTCCCTGCCCTAGCGGGTGGACGGTGGGAGATAACAGACCCTTCAGCGGCAGGTGCTTTCAGAGCGTTGGCTGCCAGGATGGGGGTTGCTGGGAGTGAGTGTGCCCTGTGGCCAGAGAGGAGCTGGCAGGGGACGTCAGGCCAAGGGCAGATTTCAGGTCAGGACTGAGTGGAGGGAGGAAGGGGCCACATGGAGGGTGAGGGGCCCAGCCAGCTCCCAGGGCTGAAAGGGAGGTGGGCTTCAGGAAAGGCTTGTCCCAGCAGCCCAAACACATCCAGCCCATTGGCACTTCTCTGGGCAGGTCACTCCATGGGAGTCTTGGGGCGCTGTCAACAAGAGGGGGCCTGGGTTCTGGGAGGCATCTGGTGTGTCGGTGCACCCTCCTCCAGCTGGAGTTCCATGCCTCAGGGGTCACACAGGTGTGTTCCATTTCTTGTGCTGCCCTCTGAGCAAGGCTTGGATTTAGGGGCAGGAGAGCCTATGTTCATGAGAAACCAGTTCGTCTCCGTGGCATCCACCCATCTTTAAAATCTCCCTCCCCCCATTATTTTGTTTCAGACTGGCCACAGGCCCATAAAAGAGAATTCAGCCCACTGCTGGCACGGAGCACGTGGCAGGAGAACACCCCCAACCGGGCAGGCGTGGGGTCAGGCGCGTGGGTGGGCCACGGATTTGGGCCCGCCTTGGCCACTTTGCAGGGACTGCCAGGAGAAGCCACCCAGATGCCCCCTTGCGCCCCGTCCCTGAAGCCTCCAGCGCACAGGGTCCCTCCCGTCACCCACTCCGCAGGGAAGAGCGCTGAGGGCTGCCTCCTCATTGTCTTGTGTCCTGTCACTGCTTTGTGGACTCAGCTCTAGGGAACTGTGTCTCCGTGGCATCCCCTGGGATCCCTTGGGGACATTTGGCTGGGGCGGCATGAGGCTGAGCCTCGGACAGCATGGTCGCCCCGCAGTATCCTCTTGACTGGGCCCGCACAGAGCGTGGCCTCCAGGAGGGGCTCTGGGGGCCACCATAGCCCCCTCATCTTGCTGGGTCCTCCCCTGGAGCCCCCAGACGGAGCCAGCCTGCAGCCCTGCCCGCCCTCACCCCCGCGCTGCCCCCACAGCCCTCCCTCCCCGCCTGGCCTGAGGCGTGGGCAGCCCCTGCCATCCCTTTAGCGGGAGGGCACTGGGCTTCCCGCGTTTGCGAGCCCCTGGCCGTCCTTTCCCCGTTCCGAAGGCAGGCCTCCAGCTGAGGTCCCCGGCAGGCTCTGCCTTCTTGCCTGGACCCTGTGTTGCTCCACCCGTGCCCAGGGCATGTAGTTCTGAGCCAAGGACTCCCGTCCCGCCAGGTGACCAGGCCACAGCCCTGTCCCCGGAGGCTGGACACAGCCTCTCTGGACAAGCCCCAAGGAGCCCTGACGGCAGTGGCCCACGTGCTGGAGGGAGGGCAGGCCGGGTGCCAGTCGGAAGCTGAAATTCAATTATGTGGAACACGCAGGGCTGGGGCACAGAAGGTTAGGAATTACTGTTAACACTGTTCTGGTTAAGACTTTTTGTGTTGATAAATAATTCATAAGGCAGTTAGCGCTTTGAGTCTGACAACATGAGAATATATTAATACAGTCGACTCCGCGAAAGGTCAGCCGCGTGCGGCAGGGCTGTGGGCCATCTTTTATTCATTCTCTGACATGGGCTCGTTAATTATTCTGGCCCAGCAAGGGCTGGTGGGAGAGCCGCTAATGAGAAAAAGGGAGCGAGGGCTTGATGTCTGACATGCCGTCCAGGCACCAAGGGCCCAGTGCGGCCCCTGAGGCGGGAGCGGAGGGCCCCCGCCTGCCCCCTTGAGGCTCGGGTGGGGCTGGGATGGCTCGGAAGGAGCCATCAGGGCCCCCGAGCTCAGGAGCGTCATGTAGTGGCCATTTGCGGTCTCCGAGTATTTACTGAGCACCTACTGCAGGTGAGGGGTAGCTCCCGGCGCTGAGGTCAGAGGATTGAAGAAAACCCAGAAATCCCCACTCTCGTGGGGGCCATGGAAGGAAGGGCGGGTGGGAAATAGGAGGGATGGATAAATGTGTGGCCTGTCAGAGCAAAAGTGCAGAGAGTGGGTGGAGCAGGGAGGGGAGAGAACGCGGAGGGGCCATCGGGCTAGGGTCCAGGGGTGCCACTGAGCGCCCCTGGGGGGTTGGCGTTCATACCGGCCCAGGAACAGGACCACGCGTGTGGGGGCAGGAGCCTGTGTGTGCGTCTGCGTGAGGGTGCGGGCGTGTGCATCGTGCAGGTAGGGGGAGGCCTGCTGTGTGGCCAGGAGCTGCTGGTGGGAATAGAGGGTCACAGCAGGGTGTGTGGGGGTGCAGGGGCAGCCTGTCGGGGCCCCTGTTGGGGCTCGGACTCCCAAGAAGGACAGGGCTGCCCCAGCTGTGGTCCACGCACAGCCAGCAACCAGGGGGCCAGTCCTCCATCTGTCCAGGCGGGGTGTCCTCCACGCCTGCTGTTGCCGTGGGGGGCCGTGGGGTGTCCGAGTTCCCTGATAGGCCAACTCGGACAAGTTATCCCACAAAGCAGTGCCCAGTTCTCCTTGGTATCTTTGGTAACCGCAGCCAGAGAATATTAAAAGTCACCTGTGTTTTTCACGGTGGTGCTGTGGGATGGCCCTCACTGTGAAACCCAGAATTCCCTTGGAAGTGCCGCCCCCGTGAGACCCCGCATCGGGAGCAGGATAGGGCAGTTCAGACATCAGCGGTCAGAGCCCGAGTCAACCCTCCATCCGTCTGTCCGTCCACGCGTTCACTCCCTGCCAGCTTCGTCTGCGCACCGTGTGCACCAGGCCACGTCGTTCATGCATCCTTCCATCCATCTATGCATTCTGTCCGGGGGCAGCAAGGCAGGTCACATGGGCCAAGCAGTGGAAGGATCAGAGTTCTGTTCCAGTCGTCTTGAGATTTGGAGAGTTAGAGGGGTGGCTTCTTTCCAGCTGGCTTCCCCTCTGACCAGTCAGTTACTGGGTCTGCCCAACACTCTGTGCCCCAGACTCTGCCCTCTGATGTGGCATCATGCCACTGGTCACTCATAAGCTGCAATGTTCGCAGCCCCAGCGCAGACTTGGGGCTCAGGGCCACCAGGCCCCACGCTTTGGCACCATGGACTTCCCTCAGAGACTGCTCTCAAAATGCAGGAGGTGGCCTGGCAGCAGGACACAGGTACCCCAACCCACTCGTCTCTCAGGGCCCCAAAAAGCCCACTGCCCAGCTGCAGGACCATCCTTGTCTCTGCAAGGTGGCCTCTACAAGGCCCTCTCAGGGCTCCAAACCACTGCCCACGCAGAGGTCTCCAGGTGAGCGGCCACCCAGAGCTCCCCATTTTACCCAAGATGCAGACACTCGGGGTGGGAACATGAGGGGCCATGGGGCTGGGCAGGCGAGTGTTACGGCCTCTCTGGGCTGCTCTGGGGGAAGCACGCTGGTGAGGGCAGGCACTGGCCCCATCTGCCCTTGCTGCCCCCGCCCCGTGACAGGTAACGTGGCTCTGCCTCCCCCCGAAATGCGCCTGCTCGGCTCCAGCTGTGCATCTCTAAGTGGGTCTCACTCACCATCAGTCCGTGGAGGCCGTCCGCACTTGGGCTCTTAGGCTGCAGTAACTTAATTGCTCGTTAATTGGGTAATTAGTGCTTTGTTTTGCTTTAAAGCCTAAGCACTCATAAAAAGCGAATTAGCTGAGTAAACAAGAATAGGGTTTTCAGGGTCCCCATCCAGCTACCGTGCGTAATTAATCAGGCTCGCTGTGACTTTCTGGGCCAGTGTGGCCTGGGGCCACACCTTTGCAGGGTGATCCTGGAGCCCCAGCCCTGTCCCAGCTGCCCTGAGGGAGTCCCTGGCATGGGGCCCTGATCAGAAGGGCCATATTGAGACTGCGGGTGCCAGAGCCCACACACCCATTCACCTAGATGGGCTCCCAACTACTGTGCCTCAGTTTCCCCATCCATACGCAGATGGGTCTGTGGTGGGGCCTGAGTTGTACAGAAGCGGCCCCAGTGAGCCAGTGCACCATCAGCCCCACCCCCCACAGGGTCCCAGGCCTCCCGCCAGTGGGATGTGTGGCTCCCCTCTCCCGCCTGCCCTGTAGTGCCAGGGTTGTTGCTGGGCACACCCAAACCCCAGGTTCTAGGGCTTGGCTCCTGCCTGTGCACCATGTTGCTGCCAGCAAATCCCTTTAACTTCTGGGCCTCTACTTTTTTTTTTTTTTTTAATGTATTCATTTTGAGAGAGAGAGCACAAGCAGAGGGAGAAGCAGACTCCCCACTGAGCGGGGAACCTAATGTGGGGCTCGATCCCAGGACCCTGGGATCATGACCTGAGCTGAAGGCAGACGCTTCACCGACTGTGCTGCCCAGGCGCCCCAGGCCTCTACTTTCTTGTCTGTGAAGTAGGCTAATACCCTGGTGAGCGCTGGCAGGCACGGCTCCCCTCTGTGCGGTGCGCCCCGCCCTTGCAGCCGTGGCCCAGCGCTTCAGACACAGTCACCCAGCTGATCCCATGGCCGCCCCAGGCACAGACCAGACCGCAGCCCCCACCCTGCTCCTGGCACCCCTGCCCATGAGGTCCCGTATCACTGCCCAACATCTGTGGCGCTCACGTACGTGGCTGGGGTGTGCCAACAAGGATGAAAAATGGCCTTTTCACCCCGACTCCAGACCATAGGTGATGGGAGGTGGCTCCCAGCCTGGGCCTCCTGCAGTCTGTTCACAGCTCCTTCTTTAGCTGAATTGCTTAATGGGGCAGGTGTTGTACATCCCAGTGGAGCATTTGCAGCAGGATAGAAGGTGAGCACCTTGTGCCCTTCTCTCTGGAGGCAGACGGATACCCATGTCGGCAGGCAAGGCAGCCACTCTCTTCCCCAAAGTTCTTCCAAGGCAGCACCAATGAGCAGAATGTTTACTAAGCTGGAGCTGATGGGACCCACAAGGGGCCATGGGAAGCACAGACGTGTCCTTTGAGCATGGCCAGTGCTCCTCGGCCACATGCATAAGGACAAGTGGCCCTGTGTTAGGTCACCTGGGTGCACACATGCCATGTGCACATTGGAACACTTGGCAGGACACCCTGGGGTAGAGCACCCATTGGGCAGGATGCCCAGGTGCTCACATGAGACAGGCCTCAGAGCACACCTTGACATGTCTCAGAACATGCACATACACGACAGGCCAGCTGGGTTTGCGTGCACAGGCACGAGTCATGAGAACAGGCCCAATGAAGACAGCCCACATCAAGGATTTGTGCCTCCTGAAATTCCCTGGGTGTCCCCAAGGCAGCCCAGAGTGTGGACTCAGCACTGACTCTAGCTGCTCAGACCTTTCTGCCCCCACGCTCAAGTGGGTTGCATAGAATGTTCCATGGCCTTCCGCCCACACATGGACCCTGCTGTTTTTTTTTGGTTTGCAGCTGCTCGGGCCTTTGCAGGCAGCAATACCCTTCAAGAGTGAGTCTCAAGCTGGTGAGAAGTCAGGTCCTCCTTGGTCCCTGGGCAGTTCTGTAAGCAGGACCTCTGTAGGTAGCATCCCAGACCGTGTGCTGCAGCAAGAGCAGAAACCTGGCCCAAGGCCAGAGCACCAGGCCATGTACCACCCCTCAACCCTCTCTGACCCCTGGATCAAGCGGTCACCTGAGTGGGAAGCTGGGGGGAGGCAGAAGCAGCACTAGGGGTGGCTTTCAGTATCTTTCTCCACGGCAGGGCCCAGGGCAGTCTCTAAGCCCTCTCTGTCTCCATGGCATGAGGGGGCCCCCACAGTGAGCAGGAGGGACCCTGTCCCTGCTCCCTGCCTCTCTCCTCCCCACTCTCCATGGGCACCTCTGAGCCAGGCCCAGGCCCAGGTGCTAGAGCATCTGATGGGAGAAGTGGACTCAGTGTCAAGGTCTCCCTGCCCAAGAATTTTTCATGCCTTTGTTAGAGAAATGGGAGACAGGCAACCTCCACTAAACTCCACTGTGAAGCAGTAATTAACGTTCACACTGAGAGAAGAAAAAGGTCCATTTCTGTTGCTGCTCAGTGACTGTGTTGATTTGTGTCTCCCAATTCTGGAGGGTGACAAGCTGCCCCCACCCAAGCAAGTGGCTGCCCAGGTTTCTGGAAGAGGCCCAGGGATGAAGGCCAAGTTCCCCAGACCTCCTGTGCAGGTGCTCCTGGGGGAGCAGGGCACTGTCAGTGAGAGGTGTCTGTGTCTAGACCCTGTGGGGGTCTAGATGCCTCCAAGAGTTGTTCAGGTGATCTAAGGGAAGAGGCTGAGATGTAATGATGGTGAAGATGATGATGGTGATGATTATGGTGATGTGATGATGATGGTGATGATGGTGATGATGATGGTGATGATGATGGTGGTGGTGATGGTGGTGGTGATGATGGTGATGATGGTGGTGATGATGGTGATGATGATGGTGGTGATGGTGATGATGATGATGATGGTGGTGATGATGGTGGTGGTGATGGTGATGATGGTGATGGTGATGATGGTGGTGGTGATGATGGTGGTGATGAGGATTGTGGTGAGGATGGTGAGGATGGTGCTGGTGATCATGGTGATCATGGTGATGGTGAGGATGGTGGTGATGGTGATGATGGTGATGGTGAGGATGGTGATCATGGTGATGGTGGCAGCGATGGTGATGGAGTGATCACCATGATATATATTATGCTGAGTACATACCCAGCACTGTCCTAGTGCTTTGCGTGTATTATTCACTCATTGAAGCTGCACAACAACCCTGTAGATGAGTTGTTGTCTGTGTTTCACAGAAGCGTAAACTGAGGCATGAAGAGGTCAAGGGGCTTGCCCAGGGCTGCCTGATGTGGGTAGCAGCACAGCATCCTGGTGGACGTCTGCTCCAGCTGGCCACGTTTTGGCCTCCCCACCATAGCTAGCACATCCCCTCGGGGCCTAGAGCCTGTCCTCTGCCCCATGGGCTCCCTGCTTGGAGCACCCCCACACACCAGGGTTACACCCACCAGGGCCACCCAGCCCAGCTCAACGCCATGAAGGTCACCTCGCTCAAGCAACTCCTGCAGGACAGACGTGGCTCTTTTTCCCCCCTTGCCCTGATTAATGGCCTCATTCAGTTCCGACTCTATTGCAGTTAAACATTAATTCAGTAGGACTTAATAACGTGAATTCATTTACGAGGTGGCCTGTGCTGGCTGACAAGGATGTGCTGTTTGGTTAATTGTAGGATCCATGCACGCTCACTGGAAAGCACACTCACCCCTCCTTGAGTGTCGGGTCATTAAGCTCTCACTGTGACACCAAAAGCTGTGGGGAGAGGTGTGAAACAGCCCAGCCTGGGGGCTTCCAGGCGCCCAAGCTGCAGTCCTGCCGCGTGCACACACAAGGCCCAACCCTCCTGGCGGTTTGATGGGACTGTGGTTTCCAAGGCAAGGGCTCAGTGCTGCTAATCGAGCAGGAAGAGGCCCGGCTGGGGGCCTCTGGCAGCTCCACCAGCAGCCTAGTCAGAAGGGCTCTTGGCCCCCATGGGCCACAACCCCCCGGCCCCCACCCCTTGTCTGCCAGCACTGAGCCCCCGGCATGCCAGAGTGCAGTCCCAGCTCCGCAGGATGATGACACTCCCTGTGTTCCGGTGTGTCCCAGCCCCTCACCTCTCCAGTCGCGTCTTGCACACTCCCCTCCTTGCCTCGGGGTGCACCTCCTCCTGCATTTTAGCCACTCTGCCCTCTCCCTGGCCCCCAGAGCTGCTCGTGAAGGACTGACCTGGCTTCTTGTCATTGTGCAGCCGGGGCACTGGGCCCATGCATCCCTTCTGCCATCTGTGCAGGGACACAATCCTGGAGGTCTCTGTCCAGGCCCTGCAGGGGGTCTGCGGGGCTTTGGGGGTGGGACGCTTTTAGCCTCAGAAGAACCCCCCCCCACATGCCCATCCCTCAGGGTCATTCCCAGCTGCAGTGAGTGGCTGGTAGAGCACGGGGCCCATCCCCCAGGGTCACTCCCAGCTG
>NW_027397212.1:34287-39354 GCF_003265705.2 Callorhinus ursinus | reverse complement strand
TCACTCCCAGCTGCAGTGGGTGGCTGGTAGAGCACGGGGCCCATCCCTCCCCCTGGGGCGCCAAGGGCAGGGCACCCCCTCCCTGCGCTGACCAACTGGAGGACACCACACAGACAGCAAGGTGCACAGCTGACGGGGGCCTGTCACCCTCACATGTGGCCCAGGAGATTTATTTTCAGCGGCAGAATTCATTTGACACGACATGTTGTAATTGTGGTTCCTAGGAAGGGATTATTTTTCTTTATATTCTTTTAGGGGAAAATTGCCGTGGTTTCTAGAAAAGCAGTCTTTTCTTTTTAAAGCTCTGCCTACTGAAGATGGAAAACAAAGATTTGTTTGCACGATTACCAACCTTTCTCTAACCAGCTGAGCGAGCACGTCAAGTGGCTTATACCCAGGCTGCAGGGGCACGCGAGGCGACCCTCCCTGTAGGCAGTGCCTGTGGCCACAGGCCTGGGCTGACCCCCTCGTCTGTCCAAGGGATCCAAGCCCCCCTCTGCCCCTTCAGTAGAGCTGGGGCTGCTGAGCCTGGGCTTCCATGTCCCTGCCCAGAGGGCATCCTTGATCCTACCCTGGGCCCCCATCAGTGCCCACCGCCCAGGAGTGCAAGCTCCTCACCTGTCACCTGGACCCCCGCCTGGAGAGTCGCATGTGGGAGAAGGCCTGAGGGGGTCACAGGGTAGCAGCTGTCCCAAGACCGGGTGACGCTGCCCCTAGCGTAGCCTGGGGTGAGGAGGCAGGCTTCATGGCTCGCTCTGGGCCCCGGTGCCTGTCCTGGGGCGGATGCACCTGCCTGGCTGAGCATGCTTCTTTGCCTCACCTCTGCCTGGCCCGCCCCCAGAGCCCTTCACCGAGCGCCTCGCTGGCACTCCAAACTCCAGATCCCTCCCAGGCCCCCCAAGGCCCTCTCACCCGCGAGGCCCCTCCCACAACCCCTGCCCTGCCACGGGGTGCGATGGGGCGCTGACTCTCCTCTCTCTCCCCTGCAGTGTGACAGCGAGAGTGAAGGGGACGACAAGGTAAGCCCCCCACACCTCCTCCCGAGACCCCCACCTGTGGGGCTGCAGGACAGGTGGCCTCCCCACATGTCCAGGCCCCGTCTCCGCCAGGGCTCCCTGGGATGGGGGGCACTGTGGGCAGAGCGGGGCCATACTCTAGGTAAGCCCCCCACTTTCCAGGCTGGGGCCGTGAACATCACCAGAGAACTGACTTCCGCTAATAGCAGCAATGTGTTAGCTCCTCCTAATTACCCTCCTTTTCAGCAGTTCCCGTTAACTCAGGATTTATGCACTTGGAGGGTTCAGCTCAGGAAAAACCGCAGCACAGACCTCCTTGGGGCCCTTGGTCCTGGTCATCTGCTGGCCCCTGTGTGTCCTGTGGGGAGCAGGGAAGAGGCCTCCCCGAGCTCACAGCCCAGCAGCTGACTGTGGGGCACCTACTGTGTGCTGAGCTTCGTGGAGGCGAACTGCAGCAGGGGCGAAGACCCTGAGAAGCGGCCCAGGCCTGGCACTCACTCTCTGCTTGTCCTGAGGCCCCGGGGGAGGCAGGAACTGTGACCCCCCGACATATCCAGGGACCCCAAAAGAGGAGCCTGCCCGAGCTCACACAGCTGGCCCCCAGAGTCCTCTGGGATATGGGACCCGCGTAGCTGGAAAGGGTGGTAGCTGGTGGTGAGGCTGCAGGCGATGAGCATGCCGAGGGGAGGTGCCGAGTGTCCAGGCCAGAGGACAGCATGTTCCCCCATGCTCGTCTGGAGGCGGGTCCGCTGCACACTGGCTTCTAGGCCAGTTTTGTGAAACGGAGCGAAGTGCCATCGGGAGGTCTGTGCGTGCATGACCGTGCTTCTTGCTCACCTGCTGTGTCCTGGCCTGCGTTGGGCAGGTGTTGTCCAAGGTGTGGACAGGCGGACGGCCCCTCTCGGCAGACGTATATGAGCAAGCATGGAAAGACAGGGTTGCGGAGGATGCCCAGAGTCCGGGTGATCAGCCTCGGAGCCTGGAGCAGGAAGGGCCGGGAGTCATCCGTGGTGGGGAGAGCAGTGGTGTGGATGGGTGAGGAGCCCCCGGTGTGCAAGGCGAGCTGGCCCAGAAGTCCTGCCTGGGGTCTTTAGCGGGGTCTGGACCATTTGGGGAAGGTGGCTGGAGGGCGGGCAGCTGGGAATGAACTGCTGTCTGGGTCCTGGGGCAGAGCAGCTCAGCCCCCCAACCCAGGCACCTGTGCAGAGTGGTCGTTCCTCAGTCTCTCTAATGAATTAGATGAAGGGCCTCAGGAAGGTGCTGAGCTGACACCTCGCCTCCGGCACCTCCTTTATCTGACACCACCTTGCAGGAAGCGCTCTCTGAAGACGGGGTGCTCTGAGTGGGGTTCAGAGGAGGGGTTTCTGAGGCCTGAGACCGCTGGCTGCCCCATCCAGGGCCCCTGGCCTATCTTCCACAGAAGAAACCAGGCTGCTACCCCCAAGCGGGTTCCTTCCGGGTGTCAGAGTCCCGACTCAGCCGCCAGGTCGCGCCGCACCCAGAACCTGCTCCCCCCTTCTCTCGGGCAGCCAAAGGGTTGACCCCAGCCCTCCAGGGGCCTCTGGGGCCCAGCGCAGCCTGGCCCCTTGCTCATTGCTGGCCCTGGTCTTTTTGTCCCTCTACCTCTGAGGCCACCCCTGCTATCAGAGTGGGGACTCTGGGTGGTAGAGACAGGGTCACGGAAAGGGCAGGCAGCAGGGTGCAGCTCTGACTGTGCCCCAGGAACGAGAGGTCACTTCTGGCACGGCCGTCGATGCCCTGGACCCGGTGGCAGGCCACCACCAGGGGCTAGCAGGGGCTGTAGCCATGGCCTCCTCTGCACTCACGCTGAGCGGGGAGCCCACAGGCCGGTCCTGAGCAACGCTTGGGGCCCCGCCCAGCCCAGCCGAGGGACAAGGGGGAGCAGGTGCAGTCGGGAGGGTGTGAGCAGCAGAGCTCAGTCTGGATGGGTGCGGGGCAGGGTCTCGAACTCATGATTCTGGTTTTTTTCTGGCAATTCCTTGTGCAGCCCAAGGGAAGAGCCCCTGCCCTGGAGACGTAGGAGGGCCAGAGTCTGAGTCGCAGAGCCCCCTGACTGGAGGGACTGGCTAGGGTCTCTGTTGGGGCTCACTCCTCTGCTGTGCCAGGTGCAGCCACTTGGCCCAGCCCCCCCTTCAGGCTGCCACTGGGGCTTGTGGCTGTGGATCCTGGGAAGGAAGGCTGTGGCCAGAGTCAGCCTTCCCCACACCTGTGTGCTGGGCCCTGGCCGTGGCCACAGTGAGTGGCCTGCACGGGTGATGAGGTGGCCCAGCTCCATCGCAGGGCAGGTGGGAGGCCAGGCCCCCCCAATCCCCAGCTTCAATGAGGCCAGGGTCAGAGGAGAAAGCAGAATCACCTCCATGCCCGAGTGTCCCCGCCTGTTCCATGGGAGATGGAGACACGTCTTCTGAGCCACAGTGAGCTCTGAGTCAGTTAATACGGAGTGAGTAAGCCACAGGCGGCTCCTGTTTGTGGGTGGATAGAGCCGGATGGTGCTCCAGAAAGCCCCTGGGCTGGAGAGCCAGGAAAGGGCACAGGCTTCCTCCCTGGTCACCCAGGTTTGCCCTCCCAGGAGTACCTGGGTCTTCTGCAACACTGGGGTGTATCTCTGGGCAGCTTGGGATGGAGGCCAGAGGCCAGGCTGAGAGCCCATGCAACTGACCATGGGTCAGCATGGGCTGGCCAGGTGGGCACTCGGCCTGAGCCCCAAAGCTGCGTGATTGTGGGGAGGTGTCAGGGCTTCCCGGAGAGGCTGCCTGGGGCAAGGGCTCCCTGCCGGATAATTTGCCAACCACCACGGATGGGTCGTGCCTGGTCAGCACTGGCTGGGTCATGGTGCCTCACCAGGCTCTACGTGGCTGCCTGGGCTGCCCCCTCCCCCCGGCCCTCTGTGCCTCTCATCTGGGCACACACAACCTCTCTGCTCATAGGCTCACAAGTCTGCCCGCGCCAGACGCAGAGACCCATCCTGCCTGCACAGTCAACTCCCAGCCCTCAGTCCTGCCTTCCAAGGCACAGACACCAGCTCTCTCCCTCACGGCCCCGCGTTGGTTAGAACCTGCATGTGACTGCTGCAGTGGAAACTGGAGTTAGCAGTGGCTTAATAGAGGGTTTGTATTTCTCACCTGGGAGCCCAGGTGTGGGCCCTCCAGGCTGGCATGGCCTGTGTGTGGTCATCAGGCTCCTGTCTCTGCTTGGCCGTCCTTGGTATACAGCTGCCTCCCTCACCCCCTTGGTCCACGAAGGCAGCTGTAGCACCAGCCACCTCATCTGCATCTCACCTCCTCACACCACTGGTCATGCAGAATGAGTGATCACCTGTGCGGCGAGCCAGGGAGAATGTTGGTGCAAAACGTCCCGTGGGGGCCAGAGCAGAGGGAGAGAGCATGAGTTCAGAGAGGCCACGTTATGTAAACCATAGCAGGAAGCGCAGGTCTGCTCCAAGTGCAGTGGGGAACCGCTATCCCAAGAGGTCCCTCCGGGCTGCATGGGGACGCTAATTACACACCGTGTGAGGTTGGACAGCAAGAGACCTGAGTTCTTCCGCCTCCCTCTAGCCAGGCTGGGTTCCAGGCCTTCCTCCCAGCCCATCAGGAAGCAGGTGCATCTCCAAGGGGTGCAGTGCCCGCTCATCCAGAGCCGCCACCCTTCCTGCCCTCCCCCACCCAGTCCAACTGACCTGCCATGGGCCGCCCCCCCCCCCAGGAGCCTCTGCCCTCTGCAGCTCCTCACCACCCTTCTCCAGGGACACAGCCAGGTGAGGTCTTTTGCCCCTTCCAGAAGGAGCTGCTCAGGGGAGGAAGGCCACGTGTCTCCAAGCATTTGCAGGATGGCAAAAGCCCTGATTTTATAGAGCTGAAAAAACATGGGAATGGGAGAAAGAGGCATCCCCCCACAGCATGCCCTCCCTGGGGCCCATCCCCCTGCAGCACGCCCTCCCCTGGGGCCCGTCCTCCTGCAGCATGCCCTCCATTGGGGCCCATCCCCCCACAGCACGCCCTCCCCTGGGGCCCGTCCTCCTGCAGCATGCCCT
>NW_027397212.1:0-34277 GCF_003265705.2 Callorhinus ursinus | reverse complement strand
CATTGGGGCCCATCCCCCCGCAGCACGCCCTCCCCTGGGGCCCGTCCCCCCACAGCACGCCCTCACCTGGGGCCTGGCCACAGGGTGTCTCCCAGACCCTCACTCAGCCCGGGGGCACCGTGTGCTACACAGAGGTGGAAGGAGCTCCCCTTGCCCCGCTCCTGGCTGCGCAGTGGGCTGGAGACAGCAGGGCTGCTCTGGGCCTGTGGTGAGGCAGCTGGACGTGCAGGTTGGGCAGCTCAGGGCCCTGGGTCTGGGCGCTGGGGAAATTGTGGCAGGCAGGCCGTCCCCAGGGAGGCCTCCCCCCGGACAGGGCAGCAGGAAGACCCAGGCCCCCTCTTCCAGCCAGTGCGCTCCTCCCAGACCTGCTAGGGTCTGAGGTCAGATGCACCTGCAGCGTCTGTAGGCTCTTGCCAGCCCACCCACCCCTCGCCCACTGGCTTTGGGCTCTGACACACTGGGGACGGCCCACATCCAAGACATGGGCACACGGAGACCAGCAGAGTCTCTGTCTACCCTGCAGCCGCCCCGGAGGCCGGTGTGCAGACAGACAGACAGACAGGAAGACCTCTGTCACCGCCCCTCATGAAAGAGCAGGCTCCACCCCGTGGGCGCCCCATGCTGGCTCTGCAAGCCCCCCAGCCTGGCCCGCCCACCCCCCAGCCCTGCCCTGGGCACCGGCTGCTGGTGGGGAAGGCATCCACGCTGCCAGTAGGCTTGGGAGCCAGGCAGCCAGATGGCCCCTCCGCAAGGCTGTGGTTGGTGTCTAACTGCTTTTTTATTGGGAAAATATGGGGGGAAAGATTGTGTGGGGCTCGTTAGGCAGCCTCCTGGGCCTGGATTGGCTGCCGTCTGCCCCAGTGGCCCGACCAGGTGGCTGGTGGGCTAGTCCTCCTGCTCGCTGCCTGTGGCCACTGCGCTCTCTCAAGGGATGTGGGTCTGGCTGGCCCGTCTGTCAGATCCCCTGTGAGGACGAACCCCCAGCACTGGGCCTCTGCCGGCTCCCGAGCAGCAGGAACAGGAACGGGGCCGGCAGGCAGCTGGCCAGCCAGGAGGGGCCGGGGTCCCTCGTGGGCACCAGCACACTTCCACGGCCAGCCCATACCCTCTGGGCTTCACTTTCCTCTCTGCTAAATGGGGGTCCTGGGGGGCCTGTGGTCTGGGGTGGAGGTGAGAACGCCAGGCACTGGGGTGAGCATCTGGACCCTAGGAAGCAGGTTTGGGGCTGCCTGAAAGGTGAGTGGGCAGTCGCTCCTCCCTGGGCCATCCTTGCCCTGTCTGTGCCCTGCCTACAATGGATACACACTCGGGCCCAGGCTCCCTGATGCCTGACTGGGGTCCTCCCCGCACCTGTTTTCTCTCTGAAATGAGAGGTCCACCTCCTAGATCCCTGTGACCTGCAAGGAGAGGGCACAGCAGACCACACGGCAGCCCAGGGCTGGAGCTCCCTGCCCTCCAGCCAGTAACCCTTCAGTTGCTGGACCATGTAGGATCCGGGGTCAAGGAGGGCTGATGCCAGGGCAGCGCCCAGTGTGTGTCCTAGGAGGCTGGGGCCTTCTGAGGATGTGCCCTGCACCCCATCCCTGCAGGAACTCCCTGCTCAGTGGGCTTCCCCCACGTGTCTCTCCTGGACCCACTCCTGGGAACACCTGCTCAGAAGTCTGGGGGGGGCTCTCCTGTCCCCTCACCCGATAGCCTGCCTCTGCAGGTCAGTTGTTGTGGGGACAATGGTGCAGGGAGCTCCTTAGAGGGGTACAGGCCAGGTGCAGGGAAAGCCTTGTGGGCGTGTGGGGGCAATGAAGCCAACCACCCTCTGAGCCATGCGCTTTGGCCTAGGGTTGCTGAGCCCAGACGGTGTCTTCCCATGGGTCTCTCCAAGGCAGGGCCTCGGACTGTTGCATGCCAAGGGTCCAGATAGGCACTGGGTATGGCAGGTGGGTCCCAGTGAGGACCATCAGCTCACCTGGCCCCAGATAACCCTCCAGAGTGGTAGCTGAGCAAGGCTCCCCAGGCTGTGGCATCCCAGCAGAGGGGTACAGGGGTGGGGGGCTGGGATTAGCACCTACTGTGATAAATTGTCACAAACTCAGTGGCTTAAAACAGTTCAAGTTTTATAGTTCTGGAGGTCACGAGTCTGAAATGGGTGTCACGGGGCCCAAATCAAGGTATCAGCCTCGCTGGTTCCTTCGGGAGGCTCCAGGGAGAACACTAGCCCTAACCTTTCCAGCTTCCTGGGCTCTGACCCTGACCTTCCTCTTCCCTCTTGTAAGGATGCTTATGGTCACATCGGGTCCACTGGGGCCCTCCAGGCTCACCACCTCCTCACCAGCTCCTTCACCATAACTGAAAATCCCTGGGCCCCTCAGGCTGATGGACATAGTCTCAGGTTCTGAGGATTTGGACATGGATGTCGGGACCACTGTTCTCCTGCTGTAGCGGCGAGGGGATAATGCCCGGGTCTCAGGCCACGGCACACGGTGGACAGTGCTTTCTAGGACCAGGGGCCCAGAGGAAGCAGGTCATGGTGAGGGAGGTGAGAGAGACCAGGATGCTTTGGGCTGCAAGTGACCAACACTCACCTCACAGGAGCCTGAGTGAAACGGAGCCTGGGGACGGCAGGCTGGAGGGGACAATGGGTTGCCCCGGTGCTGGGATCCTGTCGCCGCAGGGCGCCTCGGGGCCCCACTGATCTGGGCCAGCCTCCCCCTCCCCCTCGAGAGTGTGTTCCCATGGCCTTGCCTCCATGGGTGCACACAGCCCCAGCTGGAGCCGGCCGGGGCAGATGTCGACGCTCTGCAGGGACAGGAAGTCGGGGGGGGGGTGCTGTGTTCAGCAGGAAGCAGAGGTGCTGGGGTCACACGGCCTGCGTGCAGGGCAGGACTGACTGCCCCTTTCCAGCTCAGTGACACCCCAGATGGGGGCTGTCTGTCCCTCCTGCCCACCACCCTTTGGCCATTCCAGAGCTAGCTGAGCAGCCCCCATGCCCACCCCCTGGAGGTCGTACCAGGCCTGACTGGGGTGGGGGGCTTACAGAGGGGCCGTCCGTCTGTTGGGCTGCTCCCCCTGTGCCCAGAGGGGTCATACCCTCAGACCCCCCCTGCCCGGCAGACCTCATAGGCCTCGCTGGGCTGGAAGCTCCCAGGCCTGGTGAAGGCTTGTGGGTAGGTGGTCCTTACCTCCAGGGCAGGTGGGGGCACAGTGGGAACCCCAGGGTCTTTCAGGGCCAGGTGTAGGCTGAGCACACACATAAGCTCTCGGATGCAGTGAGGGCCTGAAGACGAGTGGGGTGGATGGGGCAGGGGTCCGTGGGGGGTCGAGACACCCCCCCCCCGGCGCCCGGGTGCCCACCTCCCTCCCTGCTCCACCAGCTCAGTGCCACAGCCTCAGGTGGTCCAAGCCCCCACAGCCACCCTGGCCCCACCACAGGCCTCCGCCCCTTGGGGGTGCCCCCACAGGACCTGGGGTGACTATCCCACTCAGGCCCACCCCACCCCTTCCCCATCCCCAGAGGGGAAGGGCAGAAGAGCCAGGCCTGCCTGCCACCTCCATTAGAGCACTGGGCCGCTGCGGGAGCCTTAGGGAGACATGCCTTCCGGCCCGCACACACGTGCGTTCACACCATACAGTGCCGTTACATGTACGGATGCTCTGTGTGCACACACCTGCACACTCACGGGCACCCCTCAGCCCTGTCCCCAGAAAGTCCAGTGGGCTCATGGCTTCTGCTTCGGACTCCAGCTGAGGACACCCCACACCCCTGCCTCACTGGACTCTAGCGCAGGTCAGGCCACTTACCCAACAGGAACATATTCTGCCGTGGTTCTGGGGCCTCGAGGGGAGGGTCCTTCCTGCCTCATCCACCTCGTCCAGGTGTCCCTGGCTTGTGGCCACATCCCCCGTCTCTGCCATTGTCATGTGGCTTCTCTGTGACTCCTCCTAGAGGGACAGAGTCCTTGGGTTTAGGGCCACCCTAATGTAGGATGATTTCATTTCAAGATCCTTGTCTCTCTCCCGCAAGAGGGAGGGGCAGAGAGAATCCCAGACAGGCTCCACACCCAGCGCAGAGCTGGACGCAGAGATTATGACGAGCTGAAATCAGGCATCCTGAGATCCTTATGTTCGTCACCCCTGCAGAGACCCTAATCCCACATATGGTCACATTCTGAGGTTCCGGGTGGACATGTCTTCTGGGGCCACCACTCAGCCAGTGCGTCAGGCTGCGCTGTCCTGCTCATGTCCACCTCCTGGACGGCACGAGCCACATGGCTGCCACGGTCACGGCATTGAGGACGGCAGATGGCCTGGGGCCTCCTCCCCTGGGGCCGGCGGCCTTCAGAGCCCTCTAGCTCAGCTCGGCGTCCTGGGTACTGCTCTCCCGGTGCCGTCGGACCCTCCCTCCAAGGCTTGCCGCAGGGTTTTCTTGATTCTGTGAAATCCACATCTTTGGCAGCATCTAGACTGCTGTGCACTGAACTGGCACTTCCCGGTCAGTGAGGAGGCAGCGCTGGCCATTTGAGCAGGGTCTGATTTCACTCTGTCAGCCCATTAGTGGGGTGGGTCTTTCTGGCTTTGCTTCCCTCCCAACACTGGGTGCCGGGGAGCAAGGGCCCCCCCTGAACCCTGCCCCCATGCCCTGGCCTCAGAGGAGCCCACCAGGCCACCCCCGTGGGGACCTTCCGTGCGAG
Organism: Callorhinus ursinus; assembly: GCF_003265705.2. Taxonomy (NCBI): domain Eukaryota; kingdom Metazoa; phylum Chordata; class Mammalia; order Carnivora; family Otariidae; genus Callorhinus; species Callorhinus ursinus. The sequence continues at coordinate 29,592 of NW_027397212.1, read as the reverse complement.
GCCACACTCCCACCACGGCCAGGAGAACCAAGGCCAGGAGCAGGGCCCATGCTGGGCGGTGAGGGACGGGAGGGCACTCAGGCCCAGCACCCTGGCCCCCTCCCTGAGAGCCCCAGCCACACTCCCACAGGGCGCTGACCTCGGTCTCAGCAGGTGTTCTGTCACGGCCGCAGGCCTTCCTCACCTGCAGACTGCCTCTGCCTACCCTCAGAGAGGCAGCCTGGGGGAGGGGGCAGGCACCTCCCCTGGTGCTGCCTGGGATGACAGACAGAGGTACCACATTCTCTGTTGAGTGCGTGTTTCCCTGGGAAGCCCCTGTGCTCCCTGCCGCTGCCTTCCTCCCCCCTTTGTCTGCCCCTCTGTTCCCTTCCAGATTTCGCACCTTTTCAGACCTTCCATGTCACAGCTGCCCGCCTTTCTAAACACAGAGACAGGCCGCCCTGGGTTCCCCCAGCCGGAGGGGGATGCAGTGCCCGGCTCAGAGGTGCTGTCTCGAGGACTGTCAGGGCCTCAGGGTGGCCTGGGGAGCCATGCTTGACATGAAGACGGGCTTCCCTTGGGGTCTGGGGCTGCGGTGGGCGGGTGGCACTCGGTGATGTGGCTGGGCTGGGGCTGCTCCCCCTTGGATGGCATGTCTGCAGGTGCCTCCTGCCGGTGCTTAGACTGGCCCAGCAGAACCACTCGGCCCCCACCTGCTATCCCCACCCCCACTGGCTCTTCCAGGGGTAGGGTCTCCAGCCCGCTGGGGGAGAGTGGGTACAGCCTGGCCACCAGCCTGGGTCTGTCCTCTGTAAGAGGCACGACAATAGAACACACCCCTGGGGGGCCCTGAAGATTCAGAGCTCAGTTAGTGAGGCGTACCCGACTTGGTGTACATCTCCCCCCGGGAGGGTGGGACCTGCCCAGAGTCACAAGGAAATGACAGAGCTGCGACTCCACCAGGGCCCACGTCCACTGTCGTCCCCTGCCCCTGCTCCTTCCCTGCAGGCCCCTCTAGGCCTCAGCGTCAAGCCCATGGTGAACAAGGGGGACAGCAGGGCCCCATGCCAGCCACTGGCCAACCTCCCCCTGCAGAGCTCCCAGCTCCTGTAACCACGGCCCCCTGCCACTCTACTGGAACAGCCCCATCTCCATCACAGGAGAGGCCCCACCAACCATGCCGCCTGGCTTATCCCAGCAGCTCCCAGCTAGGCCCATTGCTTCCCCCCCCCCCCGGCCTTATGGTGGATTCTACAGAGAGGATCTTAAAGAGTTTCTCTCCTGCCTAAACCTGGAGCCACTTCCTCTTGCTCAACACAAACACCCAAGCTCCCTTGAGGCCCTGCCAGGTTGCTCCTGCCTCAGGACCTTTGCACCGTCCAAGAAGGGCTCTTCCCCAGAGGTCCCCTCAGCCTGGTCTGCTCGGAGGCCCCGGTTGGAAGGGCCTCCCTGACTGCCGCTCAGAGCAGCACACGATCACCTTGCCCGTCCAGCTGCTGTACTCCCACCCCATTTGTACTTGTCTGGCCTGACTCCCGGTGTGTTTGCCAGTGGCTCGTATGAGGCTGTAAGTGGGACCCAGGCCTGCTGCTGGGCATTTGTGCACCAACATGCTGGGGGGCAGCCTGCTGTGCCCCAAGGGCTGGTCTTTCTGCGCTCCATCCCCTCGTCGGAGTCCTGGATACAGATGTGGGGGTTCCTGTGGCCGCTGTGGCCAACTTCCGCAAACTGGTGGCTGCAGACAACACAGACTGGTTATCTCACAGTTCTGGTGTTCTGGTTTCCACGGTCTTAAGTCAGGGTGGGGCCAGGCTTGTCCCCCTTCCCTGCCTCCTCCAGCTCCCAAAGATGCCCACATTCCTAGCTCCTTGCCCTTCCTGTGTCCACAGCCAGCAGAGAGGTGTCTTCCCATGTCCTTCCACTGGTAAGGACTGTGATTACACTGCCCCCCGTCATCTGCCCATAGCAAGGTCAGCTGGTTAGCACCCTTAATTCCACTCTGCCGTGTAGGGTAACTACTCAGACTCCTGGGACGAGGGCATGACATCGTTCAGAGCTCTTAGGCTGCTGGGACACCCCACTGCATGAACATCTTTCCCCTTTGCCGCCAGAGGCCTTGGAGCCAGGGCTGTGTGCAGGAGCTCATAACCCTGTAGGGTGCAGTGTGGCGGGTGAGGAGGCCTAGACACCCCCCCTGTGAGGCAGAGACTCCTCCCCAGCCCCCGATTTTCCCAGCATGTCTTGACTAAGCCCACAGAAGCCACAGTCCTGCTTCCGGGATTCACGTCCTGGCTCTGCTACAAACCAGCTGCAGGACCCCAGACGGGTCCCCTCGGGTCTCTACCTCCACTTTTCTCATCAGTACAGTGGGGGTGACGGGGTGTCCTCAGAGGATGCAGGCATGAGGGCCCAACAATTTCACAGTCACAGGGCATATAGCCTGATGTCTGACATGCAGCTGGTGTTTGCTGTCTTTATGGCAGGACTTGGGGGGAACAGCGTTAATTTGGCAGGAGAAGGGAATACGTGTATTTGGTAAATAATTCAAACAGAACAAAAGGACTTCAGGTCCCCACCGCGAGTGGCACTGCTTAGCCGTTTCTTCTGGACCCTTGGAGATGAGCTGGGTCCTATGCAAATGTGTCCATTCGTGTGTATTTAGCCAGCGCATGGGATCCTGGAACTCGTAACCATGGGTCTCTTGGAACGGCTACGCAACGCGCTCCCCAGCGTGGACCCGGCCACTGATTCTTGCAGCCTGGGGCAGGTGTTTGCAGGTTCTGACCTGGGCTTCTAAGCCAGGGGTCCCTGGACGCCCCACCAGAGCTGACCTCCTGGTGCCCCCCGAGCGTGTGTTCTGCATGGATTGCCTCACAGCGCGTTTCATGATAGGAAGCTGTAGCCCGCCTGTGCGCTCTGGAATGGAAGGGCTGCCGGTGCGCCTGGCTCAGTGTCCGCACATGTAGGCGTTCGCAAGGGGCGGTGTTTCGCCCGGATCTTCAGTGGGCTTTCGTCCGCCGAGCGGCGCGTGCCCCCGCAGTACCCGTTTGCGCTTCCAGTAACTGGACCGTTCCCCACTGTGCACCCGCGTTTCACAGATGGTGAAACCGAGCACCAGGGAGGGCGGGGCTTACATCGTACGGACGTGCGAGCTCTGTCATCTTTCCTCGCCGCTCGGTGACTCAGTTTCCCCCTCTATAAACTGGGTTTAGGAGCCGTGCATAACTTGTTGCGAGTCGGAGGGGGTCGGGCCCATGAAGAGCTCAGCACAGCGGCCGCTGCGAGCGCTGACCTCGTGGCGGAGAGGGAACATCCAGGTTCCGACCCGGCCTGCGGCCCCGCGCGGGCAGATCCGCGCCTCGGGGCTGGATTAGTCGGGCCTGCCCGCGCCCCGCCCCCGCCCCGCCCGCCCGCGCTCTCGCCGCCGCCTGCGCGCCCGCCAGCAGTGCGCCCGCCGCCGCCGCCGCCGCCGCTTTCTCCGGCCCTCGCCGCGCCCGACGGCGCCGGGGGCCCTGCGCGCCCCGAAAACCGCCCAGAGCGCGCCGAGGCGGCGCGGCCCGCATGCGCGTCCCCGGCCCGGGCTCCGGCCAGGCAGGGCGCGCCGGGAGAGGGGCCACCTCGACGGGTAGAGGTGGTGGGGGCCCGCGCTCCGCCGCCCGCGTCCATGCCACCCGGCTCCGGCTCCGGCCCCGGCCCGAGGACTAGCGGCAATTGCCTGCAGAGCCCGTCAGACCCGGGGCGCCCGCGCGGTGAGTGCGCGCTGGTGGCTCCGGGGAGGGATTCGGGACTTCGGGGGCCGGGGACAAGAGAGCAACCGCCCCCTCCAGAGGAGCGGGGCTCAGGAGAGGCCCCCGGCGCTCTGCCCACCCCGTCTCTCCCGGAGCCAGGCGCGCGGAGACCCGGTGTCTCTCCGGCTGCGCCCCCGCGGCCCACGTGGCGGCCGGCGGGCGGGGGTGCATCCCTGCAGAGGGTCCCGGGCCTTGGCCAGGGCAATGGGGGGGCCTGTGGCGGAGGCGGGGCCGGGCGTCGTGGGGGACGCGCGCTTTTGTCTGCGCCCCGGCGGGGGCTAGGCCACCCCGGTTCCCGGCGCCCTCCGCGCTCACCTGCCCGGAGTTGGAGTTCTTTGTCTGGGGCGGGGCGCGGCCGGCGGAGGCTGTGCCTGCCGCGTGTCTGAGCGGAGACTGCCCCGCGGGTCGGGTCCTCGAAGACAAAGCGTGCTGTGACCTCCGCCCGGCTCGGGATTGTGCACCCTAGGGGAGTTAGTGCCGGCCGTGACACTCTCCCTACCGGGCGTGCCCCCTCCACCGAGACCGTGAACCTGCAGCCCGGGCACCTCCCACCTGTATTTTCTCCCCGAGTGACCCTTTTCTTCCGCCCCCACGCTGGCTCGCTGCCAGGTGTAGAGACGATGTGGCTGCCTGGGTCACATCCCAGTAAATGGTCTTCGGGAAGTTATTTGCACAGGTCTGGTGGCCGCACTGGGCCTGCCCACCCCCCCCTTGGGTCTGCTGGCCAGCTCCAGACCCCTCCCCCTGGAATGGAAGGAGCGGAGGGACTGTGCTGGGCGAGCTCCAGCAGGAGCGTCTGTTTGCGTGCCCTGGGAAAGGGGCTGGCGCGCGGGCGCAGGCCCCAGGGGTCTGAGGGTGCCTGCCCCGTCTGTTCAGAGCCTTCCCAGGTGGGCATGGCTGTGCCTGGCCAGATGTCCAGGCCTCTCACTGTGGGCCAGGAACCTGCCCAGGGCCCTTCCCAGGGCCCCTGCAGGGACACAGGTCCCTCAACTTCCCCAAGCAAACTTTAACTTGGGCCCTCCGTGGCACTGGGGGTGGTGGGGACTGGATGGAGAATGCCTTCCCTCCTGCCTTTGCCAGGCTGGCATCCAGGGTGAGGAGTGGTGGGGAAGACCCCCCCCAGCCCCTCCGCTGTTCCCCTAGAATTTCCAAGCGTCTGGGGCGCCACCTCCTGGCCGCTACTCAAGCCCCAGGCCTTGAACTGAACCAGCGCAACCTTAGGTGAACTTGCTCCCCCTCCCCGCAGGCCGGGACCAAGAGGAGTCGTGCCCCACAGAACGGGCCGCCTCTCCGCGTTCCTTTCTGATCCCGCCTTGCTCCGATGGGAATGGCCGTGTCAGAACAGGGGGCTCGAACGGGGTTGGGGCTTGGGCCCCCCCCAGCTTCCCTTTCCCCCCCAGACTCCTGGACGGTAATGGCAGCAGGGGTGGCGGGGCCTTGAGCTCGTTGTGTGCTCTGCCGAGAGATAAGGAGCCTCTGGCCGTGGCGCTGGGCTGGGGACCCTCGAGGCTGCTTGCGCAGGTCCAGCACCGTCCCGTTGGCCCAGGGAGTCTGCCAGCGCGGCAGATGATGAAGACTTTAGGGCTGCCTCGTTAGAGGAGGTGAGAGGAGACGGCTGGCACACAGCAGCTCCCCTCATCGGTGGCAGTGCCCACACTTGTCCAGGGCAGCTGAGAGGCGGCCAAGCAAGAAAAGACCTTCAGACCTGTACCCTGGTGCAGGGGCCTGGGGGGAGGGTGGGCCTCCCATGGGCCTCACAGGATCGGGGACAGATTGCAGTTGGGGGCACTGGGAAGACACTAGAGTGCTTGAGTCAGGGGGTGACCTGTTCTGATTTGGATTTTTTTTCTTTTTTTTAATTTATTTATTTGAGAGAGAGAGAGAGAGAGAGTGCATGAACATAAGTGGGGGAGGAGGGGCAGAGGCAGAGGGAGAAGCAGATTCCCCACTAAGCAGGAAGCCCGACGTGGGGCTCGATCCCAGGACCCTGGGACCATGACCTGAGTAGAAGGCAGATGCTTCACCGACTGAGCCACCCAGGCGCCCCCCTGATTTGGATTTAAAAGAGACTCTTGGCTTTGTGGAGAATTCATCTGTGGGCATGTTAATGAGTCCAGGTAATGATAACAGAGCTGTCACTCGGGCGCTGCCGTGTGGTCCTGGGGTCTCTGGACGGGCCCTGGGAGGGTGGGTGACCCCTGTGCCATCAGGCAAGGGTACAGCGTAGGGGTGCAGTTGTCATCGCTCCTGGCAGATCTGGGGCCGTGCCTGCCATAGAGTGAACTCACGTGAGCTGTCCTCCTGGTCACTTTGCAGACAAACAGACCAGGGGCCTGGCCCCGAGGGGCAGACGGGGACAGGCGCTGCTGGCCATGTCTGGAGCCACAGGCTGGGCTGCAGTGCCCCCCTCCCCCACCAGGGCTGACAGCCCGCCCCGCCCCGCCCCTGCAGACCCCCAGCTCAGGTGGACACCCCATGGGGACTCCTAGGGGTGAGGTGATAATCCAGGGACTCTCACAGCCACTGCTCACCATGTAGAATGTACTGGAAATAAACTCAGGAGAGAAGACGTCACGGCCGTGGCACCCCTGCGTGGGAGCGCAGCATGTCCCGCCCGGCTGGTGGTGGGTGAGGTCCCACACGGTCTGGCAGGCCAGCAGGAAGGACCCCTCCATGCACTGCTGCCCACACGCAGTCAGACACGGGGAAAGTGGAGTCTGCACCCACCTCCCTCGCCTGGAGCTTCCTGCTTCGGAGGCCCACCATGGGTCTTGTTCACCTGTCAGGGGCCCCTCCCCTGGGCCTCCGTGAGCGTTTGGAGATCGCAGGGCATGAGGAGCCACAGCCTCCCTCCCGGCCCGGCTCCTGGGGCACCGGGCTGGGGCTGCATTACCACCCTCTTTTCTTCCTGGTCCCGGTTTTGGGGATTAGAAAAAGCTAACCCCGTTCCAGGGTGATCGCAAAGTATTACAGTGACAGGCTTTGTCCTGCGTTTATGGTTCTGTTTCTCATATTTACATCACTGATCAGTCTGGAATTACTCTGATCGGGGAGCGGCTTCCCCTTTTCCTAGCAGCCAGCTCCCGTCACACACCGTTCACTTTCCCACCAACTAGCAGTGTCCGGCCTGGGTCATGCACGGGCCTGGGTCTGATCCTGGGTCAGGAGCGCATCTTAAAATGGACTCCTGCGCCGTAACATACATGCAGTAAGATGCTCCTGTTTCAAGTGTGCAGCGTCATGCACTCTGACAGATGCATATGACTACGTTTCCGCCACCACCGTCAGAGAACGCTTTCATCACCCCAGAAAGCACCCTCGTGTTTTCTCTTAATTTTGTATTTATTGTGCTAAGAGACACAACAAAACTTACCATCCTAAGCATTTCTAAGCATACAGTGAACAAGCATTAAGCACCTTCGCACTGTTTTGCTGCCGCTGCCGCCTCTGTCCACCTCCGTCCACCCCCGGACTCCACCTGGAAAACCAACACTGTCCCTACTAAACCCTGGCTCCCCCGCCCCAGCCCCTGGCACCACCTCTACTCTGCATGAATCTGACTCCTCAGATAAGTGGGCTCCTCCAGTGTTTGTCCTTCTGGTCCTGGCCTCTTTTAGCACATGTCCTCAAGGTCCATCCAGATAGTAGCAAGTGTCAGGATTTCTTTCTAAGGCTGAGTGGTATCCATTGCATGTATGGACCATTTTGTTCTTCCATACACCTGCTGATGGACACCTGGCCACTCCCACTTCTTGGCTACTGTAAATAATACTTCTGTGCCTATTAGCGTACAAATATTTGTTGGCGACTCTGCTTTCAGTTTTGGGGAGTGTGTATCCAGGAGTGGGATTGCTATATCACGTGGTATTTCCACATTCAACCTCGTGAGGACCTTCTGGACCGTTGTCCACAGTGGCTTCACCTTTTACCTTTTACCTGCACCACAGCGGTGCTCGAGAGTCCCAGCTTCTCTGCATCCTAGCCGGCACCTGCTGCTGTCCGGCTTTAATAGTGGCCATCCTCACGGGCTGAGCCCCCATGCTCTTTGGTGCCTGGTCATTCCCCGCCACCCTCCCGCCCGCCCAGCAGCAACCACTGACCGCTTTCCACCAGGAAGTCCAGCATAGGGCCTCTGCATACATGAGAGGCAGTGGTCCTGGGGCCAGGGGATGTGAGGGCTGGGGCGATGGCTGAAGAACTCACAGTTTCATTTTGGGGTGATGAAAATGTCCTAAGCCTGACTGAAGTGACAGTTGCTCACAGCTGCAAAGACACTAAAACCACTGAATTGTACACCTTTGAGAGATGAATTGTATGGCATGTGAATTATAGCTCAGTGAAGCTGTTTTTAAAAAATGTCAACTAGTGGGGTGCCTGGTTGGCTCGGTTGGTGGAGCGTACGACTCTTGATTTCAGGGTTGTGAGTTCAAGCCCTACATTGGCTGTAGAGTTTACTTAAAAATAAAATCTTTAAAAAAAATCAACTAGCAAGAAAAGGGCAGTCTTACGGAGCTCCTTCCTGTGAGCTGTGGCAGAGTCCTCCACACAGGACCACGTCCTCACCCTGACATCGCGCCATCTTGCGTGCATGTGGGCGTCTCCCCAGGAGAGAGGCTGAGAGGTGAGGTCCATCAGAAACCACTTGGGGCAGAATGCTCTGCTCTGGACACTCTGCCTCGTCACAGCCATGGTTCCCCAGACCTGTGACTTGGACCAAAGTGTGGTGGGTGCTATCCTGCAGCCTGTTCAGTTCCAAGCTCTGCTCCGTCCTCTGGCACCAGGCCCAGCAGAGTCCTCGGGTTCCTGGGGCTGGCCCTGCCAAGACGCACCTGAGTTCCCAAGTGCCAGCCCCCCACTGGCAGGGCCACACTGAACCCCCATGTCTCTGCTGAGCATCCTTGAGTCCCTGATCTGGGGCTGAGTGACCTGTGTGCCCACATGCTTGCACCAGGCCTGGGCATGGTCACCCTCCTGGGTGGCAGCTGGACACAGGAGGACACATTCTGCCAGGCCGGGCAGACCTCACATGCACAAAACCTGCCCAGACCTGTGTCCTGGGGGCAGGGTAAGAGCCAAGTTCACCCCCAGGCCCTTCATCCCCTCTGTTTCTGACCCTTCTGTCTGTTTTCCAGGCATCTGTGGGCTCTGAGAAGCTCTTCGCCCCAGCAGCTGATAAAGGTAAGCATGTTCCTTGGCCTTACCTCCTCGCCTCTAGGAAAAGACAGGACACATCCCAGAAGTCATCATGGAAAAGGGCAGTGGGCCTTTTGTGGCAAGAGCGTGGGCTCCAGGTTAGGCTCTATCATGGGTCGGGTTCTGGATGCAGAGCCTGAGGGAGGAGTTACGTGCTGTGATTTACAGCCCCCCCCCCGCCCCCGCAAAAGCTGCAAGGAAAGCAGAAGTCAGGAGCAGGGCCAGCAATGGAGCAGTGGTTCCCAAAGTGGGGTTCCTGCCCCTTCCCCAGAACTGTTAGCAAGGCATGTTCCCAGACCCTCCCGAGGCTCATGGGGTCAGGTGCTCTGGGGACAACTGGCAGCTCGTGGTTTGGCACCTGCTGAGGCACCCCTGCCACGGTATAGGCTGGCTGCCAGGGCCACCACTGCACACATGGCTAACGTTGCCATAAAGGAACTAGATCCCTGCACAGCAGCCCCACCCCCTGGCCGGCGGCCCCCACACGGTAGCACAGGCATATAGTGCCAGAAAGCTCTCCTGGCCTACACTGCTCTAGAGAGTGAATTCCCCAGCATCCAAGGCCAGGAGAGGCCATTGTCACCCAGCCTGCCAGGGTCACTGGACCCAGCACAGATAAGGGGCCTGCTTGGAAGGCTCTGTCCAGATGGAACTGGACGCGACAGCCTTGCAGCACAGACAGGTGGGGGCCCACAGTGACCCGTCCTGCTGGTCTGGGAGCAGGGCATGGTCTCCCCGTGCTTCAGGTGGAGAAGACTCGTCCTCAGATCAAAGCATTTCTGCAAAGCCGACACATGCCAGACAGAGTCAGGGCAGGGGATGCCGGACTGGGCTTGGGAGAGAGTTTCACACAGAGTGTAACACAGAACCGTGTCCTTTTCAACAAAAATCACAAAATGGATGGACACTAACCCTCTCAACAGTCTGGAGACCAGAAGTCTGAAATGAAGGTGTTGGCAAGGCCACACTCCAGAAACTCCAGGGGAGGTTCCTTCCTTCCTCTTCCTCTTGGGTGTCCTTCCCACCTCCCATGGTCCCCTCCTTTGGTCTTAGAAGGATGCCCTTCACTGGGTTTAGGGCCCACCTTATTCCAGACTGGTGTCATCTCAATATCCTTAGCTTGATGACATCTGCAAAGACCCTTTTTCCAAATTAGGTCACATTCACAGGTTCTAAGGACCACAGTTTGGACAGGGCTTTTTGGCACAGTTCAGCCCACTGCCAGGTCCACTCACGCACGTGCGTAGGCAGAGCTCGGGCAACCAGTCAGGGCTCTGCAGTGCCCAGGGAGGCTTCTAGCAGGGGTGTCCACTTGTAGTGCTCACGCCTCCCAGTGAGGGGAGGGGCTGCAGGAGGGCCAGGGCATTGGCCGCACACCAGCTCTGCCCAGCCCACACCTGCCTCTTCCCATCCTCACGGCTGCTCAGGTCTGTGCTTACTTTGCAAGGGGTGGCACAAAGATGGGGGAGAGAGAGGTCAGAGTGCCAGGCTGGCACCCCTTGGCAGCTGTGAGCGGGTGGGCAGAGATGGCGCCATGAGCCATCAGGCCTCAGTCCCTGTTCTCATGGCAGTGGTGGTGCTAGTGGGGGTGGCCTCCTCCCCGGTTCTGGCCCTGAGCAAACATGCGGGCTGCTGGTTAAAGCGGGAGGCGTCACCCGAGAGGAGGCAGAAGGAGCCATTTCCTGCTGCCACCGGTTTCTGCCAGGGGAGGAGACGTCCCAGAGGTTCAGCAGAGTCCTCTGGGTCTCGCTGCCGGCCCGGGTCCCACGGCCTTGCAGCTGCAGGCTCTCCGCCCCACTCAGCGCGGCAAGTGCCTGCATGGGCCCCAGGAGGACGCGAAATCTGCCCTGCCCGCAGCCCAAATGGGGTGACCGCAATCAGGAACCTGGATTCCCACTCGTGGGAAACTGGGCCGTGGTCCGCTCGAGACAAAGCCTCCTGTGGCCTGGACACGTGCCCGCTGCCTAGCCTGCTTTGGGGATTCCTGACCCACCTGACCTCTGGGCACGTGACCTGACACTGCTTAGAAAGGCGGGTTTGGAATGAGCGGGGAGGAAGTCAAGGTCACGAGCACAGGCACAGTTTAAGGGGAGCAGTCTCGGCGGGATCTGCCTGGACGGTGGATGTGGCGAGGGTGGGAGACAACCTGGACGCCGGCAGTTGGGGGGCGGGCAGCAACTTCTTCCCACCGGGTCCCGGCGCGGCCAGTCCTCTGGAGGTCTCCCCCAGCTCATGGGCCCAAGGAGGGCTCAGGCCATGGGTCACCTGGGTGGTTTCGGGAAGAACGCAGGCCACTAGCGCGCGTGCTGCGCAGTGGCAGGAAGGGCCCGTCCATGTGCGCATCAGGTTCGGACCAATGCCCTGCTTGGGCCGAGCGTGCGCTGCACTTTGCCTCCCCTCCGGAAAGTGCGAGCTCTCTGGGCCGGCAGCCCTCCTCCCCAGCCCTGGCCCCTGTGGACTGGGTGGTGGGGGGCTCAGCCCTGGCTGTGACCTCGCTGCCACTGTCCTGAGTCAGGCCCAGCTCACTCCGGCCCTCTCTCCGCAGGCCCCACGCTGGGCGAGGAGGCCGAGGCCAAGGCCGGGGCGCCGCCCAAAGTCTCGGGCCTGGAGCGCAGCCGCGAGTTGAGCGCCGAGCCGCCCTTCCTGCCCACGGTGCGCAGCCCCGCGCCCCCCGCCGACCCCGCGACAGGCGCCCCGGCCAGCCCGCCGGTCAAGAAGGAAGCCCCTGCCCTGCCCCGCCTCACCCCGCAGCCGCCGCCCGCGCCCCCACAGCCCCGCGCCCCGCTCCCGACGCACGTGCCTCTGCCCCTGGGCGCCTTCGCCGGCCAAGGCCAGGCTGCGCACAACGGCCTGCACAGCCTCAGGTGGGGAGGGGAGGGGCCTGCGCGGGGCGGGGGCGGGGGCCGCGCGGACGCCCCGCCCCCAGGCACTGAGCCCCGCCCCCCGCAGCAGGAGCAGCGGCGCCGGCAGCAGCGCCAGCCTCGGGCTCGCGAAGCACGCGTCCCTGTCGCCTCTCGGGCCGGGCCCCCACCTGTCTACCTCACACTTGGCGCTCCGCTCGCAGGCCCAGCACCAGCACCACGCGGCGGCCATGTTCGCCGCCCCCCCGACACTGCCCCCGCCCCCGGCGCTGCCGGCCAACAGCCTGGTCATCCCAGGACACCCTGCCGGTAGGTGCTGGCTGGGGCCGGGGTCGCCGACCCCCGCACAATGATCCTCACCTCTGGGCAGGTGGGAGGGACTTGGTCTCCCCAGGGAAGGGGTACGGGCTCCTGAGGCAGAGCCTCCCCCACCTGCTCCCAGACACCAGGGGCTGATGGCGGGGGGCCCTGGCCCCCGCAGGCTGCCTTTCCCAAGGGGGTCCCACTGCCCGGTGTCGGCCTGGGTTGTGCACACGCACGCAGGCGCATGGGTGCCCCACATGTGCACACGGAAACAGACGCATCCGCTGCTCCATCCTGAGCCCTTGCCAGGCCTAGTCAAGGGGAGGGGGGCCTGGAGCGGCTCCGTTGCCAGGCCAACGAAGGCTTCCAGGGCCTGCTGTGACCCTTGCAGTCCCTCATCCCCAGTGTGTCTGGGACAACGGGGCGTGCAGAGCCCCCCGGGGTAGGGGGTCTCCAGGTGAACCACAGCAGCCTGGCCTCTCCCTCCTGCTTGGTTCTGGCAGGTGGCCCTTCAAGGCCAAATATCAGGTCGTGGAAGATTTCTCCCAGGGGTCTCGTCTCCACGTTCTTTGTAAAATCCTGAGCAGCCCACCGCAGGTCCGGGCAGCTTGGTGCCCTGGGATGGGACCAGGATGCTGGGCTGGGGGGGGGCAGGGCTCCCCTGTGGCCGGCTTGGGGGGCACCGGGGGCTCACGGTGTTCTCTCTTGCCTTTAGATGCCAGCCTGTTGATCTCATTCAGCCAGCCAATCATGTATTGCCAGCCTCATTCGGGGATTCTGATTGGTACTTGGTCACAGGCACCTCTCTTACCTCCACCCTGGGGCCCGCACCTAGCGAGCGGCCACCACGGCTTGGCCTGCCGAAACCAGTGCCAGGTGACTATCCGCCTCGCCCCGCCCGGAGCCCGCGGCCGACGTGCCTCTCCGTCTCTCTCTCTTTTTCTCTTGTAGATCACGAGCTGCTCAGGCAAGAGCTGAACGCGCGTTTTCTGGTCCAGAGCGCTGAGCGGCCCGGCGCCCCCCTGGGCCCGGGGGCTCTGCTGCGGGCGGAGTTCCACCAGCACCAACACACACACCAGCACACACACCAGCACCAACACACATTTGCCCCCTTCCCCGCGGGGCTGCCCCCGACGCCGCTCCTGCCGCCCGCCGCACCCCCGCCGGTGCGTAGGCCCCCCATGCGGGTGGGCGGGGGGCGGCCCGGGCGGCGGGACACACAGCAGGCACACGCACACGCAGACGCTCTCCGCACGCACGCCGGCCAAGGCCGCCCCGTCTGGCCGTCTGGCCCCTCCTTCTGGTCCTTCTCTGGGTCCTGTCGTGAGGTTCCCTGTTGTGGGCTTGGGCGGGTGCCCCACGTCCACACTCGGCTGGCACGGCCTTGGGGCCAGTCGTGCCCACACGGGGTTTTCACCGTCTCAGTCAGCACCAGGTCAGCAGGTCTGGAGACAGGACTGAGAGGGCGGGACCAGGACTCCATCCCATGGGCCCCGGGTCCTGGGCCCTCGTCTCTGGAGCCAGCTGCTGTGTGGGGCAGAGTCTATGCCACCAGGCTTTGGTCTGTGAAGGGCCAGGTCCCTGGGCTCCTAGGTACATGTCACTGCTTGACGACCAGCTCTGGGCTCCATGCCCCTCATCATGGCTGCAGTATCTCCCCCTGGGCCTCAGCCAGTACAGTCGGATGGTGCACATGGGCCACTTTGCACCTCCCGCAGTGGGACCGTTAGAACAGGGAGGGGCCCCTCCCAGTCTGAGAGCTGGGCCCCAAGGGGCCAGGTCAGGGCATTGGGCCAGTGTCCTCAGGGAGCCCAGGGGACGGCTGGCTGCAGACCACCAGCCGCAGGAAGCAGGACAGCCGTCTGGGCCTCCACCTGGCCCAACGGGGGCATGGGTGCTGGGCCCAGCGGAGGGTGTGGGCAGGCTCGGGAGGCCTCACTCTCCGCTTTTTTCCTTCCAGTTTGATAAGTACGCACCCAAGCTGGACAGCCCCTACTTCCGACATTCCAACGTGAGTGTCCCTCTGTGGTCACCGGGCTGGCCGGTGGGCTAGAGGTCGCGGGTAAAGGGTGGGGCTGCGCCTGCCCAGAGCCTTGTCAGGTTCCCTTCCACGTAGAGCAGGGGGCCAGGCCCAGCGTCCCCACCCAGGATGTCCATGCTCCCAGCCGGGGCCCTGGAACGCTCCCCCTCTTTCTCTTGCAGTTTTTCCCGTCTTTCTCTTCTGCCATCCCCGGACTGCCCACCCTGCTCCCACACCCAGGCCCCTTTGGGTCCCTACAGGGTGCTTTTCAGCCCAAGGTACCAGCTGCTCCTGGGGTGGACGGGGTTCAGGGCACATGGGAGCCCCCGCCATGCAGTTGTGTGTGTTGCAATCCTGGTGTTGGTGTGAGCCAGCCATGCCGGGTGGGATGTGGCTGTGCAGCCCCACGGCAGGAGGGGGCTGGGGGCTCACGTGCTCCCTGCAGGGCCTCAGCAGGACCCCCAGCCTAGGCAGTGGCGGGGGGGGCACCAGGGAACAATGGGAGTCAGGCTTCACGCATCCTCATTCCTCAGCTGGGAGTGCTCGAGGTTGGCGTGGAGAGCATCAGGGCAGAGGGGAGGTCTATGTCGGGTGTCCAGCACGGGGCCGTCCATGTCGCAGGAGGCCCGGGAGAGGACTGGGCTTGCTGCTCTCACCTTCCCCAGAGCAGGGCTGCCTCAGGCCCCTAAGCCAGGCATGTCCTTGTCAAGAGCCCCTTCCCACCTCTGCAGAAACCCTTGGACTGAGGATGTGGGAAGCCAGCCCCACCCCCCCGGGTGGCAGTGTGCAGGGACGCGGGCTCTGCAGCTCTGTCACGTCCTGTTCTCTCCCTCCAGACTTCCAACCCAATCGAGGTAACAGGCCGGGCCAGTGCTGTTCACACCCTCCTCCAGAAAGGCCCCGGGGTAGGTGGCCACACTGCCCATCCTTCCCTCCCTGGGGTCACCCCAGCCAGCCCAGTCCCCCTTGTGGTGATGGTGGCAGGGCATGGCCACCCCCAGAGCCTGGACCTAACACTTCCTTCTCTGTTGCTGACAGGTGTCCGACCCATACCGGACCACAGTCAGGGTGAGTGTGCAGGCACACGTCTGTGCGTGTGTGCATGTGTCCTTGGGAGGGAGGATCGTGGCTGAGGATGGCCCCAGGGGTGCCCACAACAACAGGAATCTGGGGTGCTGAGGGGGGCAGAAGGAAGAGGCCCCACTGTGCGGCTGAGCGTGTGGCCCGCCCTGTCACAGAAACCTGGGAAGTGGTGTGCTGTGCACGTGCAGATCGCCTGGCAGATCTACCACCATCAGCAGAAGATAAAGGTGAGCCGGTCACGTGTCCTGCCGGCTGGGCCGGTGTGTCATACGGTGTCCTGATGCACCCCTTCGGGGCCGCGTCTGACAGACATTCACTGTGTGCCCATCATGGGGGCACACGGGGTAGGGCTGGGGAGGAGGCCGGGTGGTGGGGGGGGTCACCCAGGATGCCCCCAGGCAGGGGTTTGGGATGAGCTGACCCTGCGCCAGTCCCACCAACATCATTTGAGCCATCCACGTGACCTTCGATTCTGTCCCCCGACCTTTCCTCCAAGCACTTATTGAGCACCTGCTGTGTGTGCCTGGGTGCTCAGCAGTGAACAGGAGACACTGAAGGGGGCAGGGTGGTGCCAGGTGGGCGCTCTGGGGACGCACCGCGGGCTGGGAATGCCAGGGAAGGGTGGGTGGAGGCAGTCTAGTCACCCGGACCAGCCCCCCGTCCCAGAAGGGTCCTGACACCCTCTGCTGCTATCTCTGGTCACATGCACCTCCGTGCACGGCTGTCAGAAATGATCCCGCCAATGTGCACTGCGAGAAGTCCACAGGGCCTTAGGACAAAGCACTGTTGCACTCCGCAAATGTTCAGGTATAGCCCTGGGGGAGGCCCCTGTGGGCTGGAGACCCCCACTGCCGGGGCAGGGCGCCAGAGGTGGGCAGCACCAGTGAGCACCCAGCCCGGCCCTTTAGCCTCATGGGACCATCACAGCAGAGCCACAGGCTTGTTTGTCCTTATTTAATAAACTTAAATGCTAATAGCGATGCCAAATCCAGTCACTGGAAACTTCTAAGCAAGTTTTAGACAACAGGTAATAGGAATCCGCTCTTTCAACTCAGTTTCACAAAATCTTACCACAGGTAAAGTATTACCAGTGAAAGTGTAATGTCCGAACTGAGGTGCTTTAGTGTAAACACAGCTCTCAGAGGCCCCAGAAGGCACGAGACACCCCTCTGTCCATCACGCGTCCTGACAGCACCTGGCTCTCTCCTGGGTCAGGGATTAGGGCCCATTCCCACCACAGCAGGTAGGATGACCCACAGTGCCTGGCAGGACGGGCGGGCCCTGCACGTGCTCTGTCCCTCTCAGCAGATGCAGCTGGACCCCCACAAGCTGGAGGTGGGCGCCAAGCTGGACTTGTCCAGCAGACCCCCTGCCCCGGGCGTGTTTGCCGGATTCCACTACCCGCAGGACCTGGCCCGGCCCCTCTTCTCTGGCTCGGGTAAGGCACCCTGTCCAGAGCACAAGGAAAGGGGAGGTCCAGCCTGTTCCCTGGCCTGGCGCTCCAGCAGGACAACTCCAGATGCACTGGGGCACCCCCTGGCATCCCCCGCCTCTGTGCCTCCGTGTGTGGTACCCTCCCCGGGCGCCCCCTCTGCCCTGGAGCTTCCGCTTCTGCTGTCCCCCCACCCCCACCTGAGTGGGGTTGAGGGGTGCCCTCCCCTGCGCCTGGCCTGCCCGTCTCCCAGGAGGGGTTTTGGCACAGGCCCCAAGAATCCATGTGCCTGCCCTGGCACAGTCTTGCCATGCTGGGGCCCCCGGGCCTCCCCCAGTTTCGAGGATCATGGGGAGCCCTTCCAGGACTCAGCGTAACCCCCACAGCTCAGATGCATCCCAGGGAAGGGACGCAGCAAATGGGCAAAGGGGAAAGGCACGTGGGGTGAAATCAGCAGGAAGCCGGGCGCAGGGCCGCTGAGGGCTGGCCTGTGGAGGCCCAGGACGCACCCCATTTCCTCGGCAAGGAACCGAGATGACGCACACCAAGTGCCACGGCGCTGGGATGCTCACAGACCCAGCGCCCAGGGTTTTTACTGGGGGCGGGTCACATAGCTCCTCTGCCCGCACACACCCAGACCGCAGACTCCCAGAAGAGAAGCAGGCGCTCCGTGTGAACCAGCGTTAGCGCAAGTGAGTCAGGTTCACAGGCGCTGCTGTCCAAGAAAGGGGAGAACAGCCCCGAATTCCCAGCCTCACACACAGGTGCTTCCAAGGCCGGCCGTCTGGGCCCACGCTGTGAGCACCCCACACAGCTGTGCACGGCCCACCTCTGGAGGGGTCCGCCCCCCTCCCCAGCAGTCAGGGCCCTGCAGGCACCACCTTCTCAGCCCTCCCTGACTGCCTTGCTCCATCTTCATGCATGCCCACCTCCACCTGCAGCCCCCTCCCACCCAGACATGCGGTCAGCAGGCTGGGGTGCTGGGTGTGGACAAGGGCACCCAGGCTGGCCTCCGGACAGAGGGGTGTCCCTCAGAAAACAGAGGTCCTCCCATCTGGGCTTTAATCCGTGGAGTCCACAGGACCCGCATTCATCGTGGGGCCCAGGCGGTGGGCGTAGGCTTCCTATGCTGCGTGGAGCCTGGACTCCCCGCCCACGCACAGCGCAGCCCTGCTGCGCCCTCCACATATGCCCAGAGCACGCCCCCCAGACCGGGCCCCAGGCTTACGGACGCCGGCTGCCTGCCCTGGTCTGGGGTGGGTGTCTCTCCTGCAATGTCTATGCTGCCGCCCTTCCCAGCTCCTGAGCTGGACGCTTGCCTGTCAGCTCATTGGCTTTTGCTCACTGCGTGTGCTCTTAGAGTAACGCATTCCCCCACACACGCGGGTACACGTCTTCGCTAGCACCATGGCAAGCTGTTTATTTCTAATTTCCAGTTTGATGTCCTGTGAGTGATTCAGGAGAGCGGCTAGCTTTCTGGTGGGGAGCTCCCGGAGATGAGAAACTGCATGTGTGCTGTGGAGGGGCTCGCCGGCGGCACCCCAGCAAGCAGGTGTCCCCCAAGCTGGGGGACGCTGCAGAGATGAGTGTGGCCCCATCCTGGCCTGTGCCGGGAATCCGCCCTCCTGAGCCAAGGGCGTGTGAGGTGGCAGGGCCAGCGCCCCCAGACCAGCAGCCCCTTCTCAGGGCCAACTCAGCCGCCCTGGAGGTGCTGCAGGCTGGGCTCCAGCAGAGGCAGGGTGGGCCCGCCGGTGAGTGGCGGAGCTGACCACATAGTGACCCCCGCGGGCTGTGGCTGGGGGACATTGCGGGAGCAGGTGCGTCCACTGGGACACGGCTTCTTAGCTTCCAGCTGGAAGCCCTGAGGCCAGTGTCTTCAGGACAGCCTTGGCAGCTCTCTCGGCACCTCCTCTGGGGTCCCTGCTGCCATTGCCTCTCTCCCCTCTTCCCTCGTGAGCTTCCGGGGGAGGTATAGACGGGTCCCCAGAGGAAGCTGGGGTGTCCGACCCTGGGAGTGACCCACAAACAGGAGGCCCCCGTCCACCTGCCCCCACAGGTGCTGCCCATCCCACCACCAACCCATTCGGACCCTCAGCCCATCCCAGCAGCTTCCTAACCACCAGTCACCTGACAGGTAGGTATGCTCTCCGCTCCCTGGAGGCTGGCTGGCCCTCTGCAGCCCTCAGGGCTGGGGGAGGATGCAGGTGGGTGGGGAGGTGACCCCAAGAGAAAGGCCATCCCTCAGACTGTATAGGAGCACCTGCCATGTTCTGGTGTCACAGGAGGGGAGTCAGGTGGGAGCCCTGGCATGAGCCGTGCAGAACCCTGAGCCCAGGTTGTCCCCACAGACCCTTTCAGCAGGCCAGGCACCTTCGGGGGCCTGGGGAGCCTGGGCAGCAGCGCTTTCGGAGGCCTGGGGAGCCACGCACTGAGTGAGTGACCACCGAGCTTGCTCTCCGCTCACCCACATGCACGCACACTCGGGCTCCTGGCGTGGGTTTGGGCTAGACCCTGACTGTTACCCTCCGGCCACCTCCCTGGGATGCAGGAATGGTGTGCTTCTCCCCAGCAGCCCTACGGCCCCACAGGGCACCCTCGGTGGGGGCAGGGAAGCTGTCCTGGCCTCATTCCCATCCTTCTTCAGCTCAGGGCAGCGGCATCTTTGCCCCCAAGGAGAGCTCTGTGCTGCATGGCCTGCCCAGCCCCCACGAGGCCTGGAACCGACTGCACCGGGCGCCACCATCCTTTCCCACACCACCCCCATGGCCTAAGCCCGTGGACCCCGATCGGGTCTCAGCCCTGACCAACCACGACCGAGAGCCGGACAAGGGCAGGGAGGAGAGGTGAGTGGCGCCCCCCCCCCGCTCTTGTGGGCTCCAGCTGGCTTTGCAGAACTCTGGGTGTGGGCCAATCCAAGCTCTGTGTGGAGATCCCCCTTGCTGTACCCTCAGGGCTGGGAAAGCCCAGTAGAGAGCCCCCATGGAGAACCCCTGATGGAGCAGGATTTGGGCAGGAGCTGTGCAGAGAGCAGGTCCACCCCTGGAGGCTACAGCAGGGAAGGTCGGCTCACTGACCACAGCGGGGCCTCTGCAGGGAGCTCGCAGAGCCATTGGCACCCCCTAGGTGGGGCCAGGTCTGGGAGGGGCGCCTGTGGGCGAGTTCCCAGGCTGGGAGGGTGGGGCTGAACCGGGCTGCCCCCGGGCAGCAGGGCTGGGCTGGGGCAGGGGAGGTGGGAGTCCTATTCCAGAGTCGGCAGCAGAGTCTGGAACCTGAGGTGGTGGAGTTGTGGCTGGCTGGTGGAGTGGACGGGAGCAGAGGAGGTCTCCCAGCCTCGCCCCTCCTGTTGCCGGTAGCCTGCCAAGGCCCTGGGGGCCGAGCCCTCATCTCTGCCCCCAGACTTCGGGTAAAGGGCTTAGAAGCACAGGGCCATGGAGCCTCGTGAAGGGGAGCTATGGTCGGCCAGAGCCAATGCAGGACTCCAGGGTCCCATCCCCAGAGTGAACTTGGGGCCCAGGTTCCTCACTGAGGGTCTGTCCTGCCTCAGGGGTGTAGCAGCTTGGGTCTGGGTGGGGAGCTCTGGGGTCCTGCTACAAAACTGGTTTCCAAGTTGTTTGTCGAGGGGAGGGGAGACGTGGGGTATTGTGGGGCCTTGTGAGGGTGTGGGACCCCCCCCCAAGGACCTTGAGGTCATACAAGTGGGAACTTGGTGGCAAACAGCTTGCTTCCGGGCACCCTGTTCCACGAAGCCCCTCCTGCTGATAGGCTGAGTGAAGGTGTCTTCCTTGTTCCCAGGGACCTCCTGGAGAAGACGCGCCTGCTGAGCCGGGCCTCGCCCGCAGCCCCCGTGGGCCCCCCAGCCAGCAGCCTCCTGCTGCGCGGCCAGAGCGAACCGTGCCGGCCCGGGGTCCCTGCTGAGCGCGAGGCCGAGCCCCGCGTCAAGGAGAGCCGCTCTCCGGCCAAGGAGGACGGCGCCAAGCTGGCCGCGCGCCCGCCATCTCCCTACAGCAAGGCGGCTCTGGGCGACAGCCTGCGCCTGGCGGGCCTCCTGGGCCGAGAGCCGGGGAAGCCGCCCGAAGCGCCGGCCGAGCGGCCCCAGGGCGACGTCAAGGTCAAGGAGGAGCGCAGGGAAGACAGCGACGCGCCCGAGCCCCCAGGGGCCGGCCTGCACCCAGCGCCCGAGCGTCCGCGGGCGCCCCCTGCGCCCCTGCAGCTCGGGCCCAGCCCGGCGGCCCGCGAGCGCCTGGGCTTCACATGGGAGCCCCTGCGCGACGCCTACCGCGGCCTGGAGCTGCCCCGGCGCGCCCTGCCCGCCGCCGCCGCCGCCCCCGCCCCGGGTCCCGCCGCCCTCTTCGAGCCCCCCGAGCGCCCCTACCGCGACCGCGAGCCACACGACTACAGCCCAGAGCGCCTACGGGAGGCGCGCCGCGAGGAGCTGGAGCGCGCGCGGGCCACGCACCTGGGCGCGGGCCCGCACCTGCCCGCCGCCGCCGCGCACCTGGACGGCGCCGCGCTCCTGCCCGCGCTGGGCGCCCTGCACTACCCGCGCCTCGGGCCCGCAGCCGCCGCGCTGCACAACGGGCTCCTGGCGCGGACCCCGCCCGCGGCCGCCGCCAACGCCGCCGCGCTGGGCGCGCCGCCCCCACTGGTGGCCGCGGGCGGGCCCCCCACGCCCCCCGGGCCGCCGCCGCGGAGCAGGACTACGCCGCTTGGGGGCCATGGGCCCGAGGCGCGCGACTACTCCCCATCCCGCAACCCCCAGGAGGTGGAGGCGCGGTAGTCCCCGCGGGACCCCGCGCCCCGTGTACAGAGGCCCTTCCACAAATGCACTGCTGTAAACTTTTCTACGTGGACGTTTCTAGAACCTAAGCACAGCGCCGTCAGTCCTGGGGTGACCCTTGCTTAACACCCGAAGCCTGCACAGTCGGGGAGCTTCATCCACAGCTTTGCTGGGGGTGATCTTTTGTTTTCTGAGCTTGAAATTAGGCTACTGGAGGAGAATTCAAGTTTGTACATCTTTTCCCACAGGTGAGAAGTGTTTTTAATAGATTTGTATTTTTTTCAATTTTGTGCTCTTTAGACATTTAAAAAGAAAAGAGAAACTTTTGCTTTTTTATCTTCAGTTCAGATTTGCAATGTAAAGGCCTCAGATCCCTCTCTAGAGCCCCAGGATCTTTTGTCTTATTTATGGAGAAAAAACGGTCATTTTGTCCAGCGCACTGTGAGGCCCCCACTCAGGGCCTGCCTGGCCCTCCCTTGGTACTTGGAACCGAAGTTACAGATATATATTAAAATAATAATTAATAATAATGTAAAAACTTTTTTTGCCTTATTATGCAGAAGCATAAGAGGATTTCTTTTTTGGTTTGTTTTTAAAGAAAAACAAATGAAATATGTAAATAGTCTGTTAATATAAATATATGACGTTATTAAATTCTTAACCTAGGTAGACTTTATAAAAGGCAGTTTCTAGAAACCTCTCTGATTATTTGTTTAACATGGTCACAAAAAACCCACTTGCTGTCAGTTGGACACGCTCAGAAGCTTCACTGCAGCAGATCCTTCAACTATGCAAGCGCTCAGAGGGGGGACTGGGCCGCTGTCTGGGGAGGACCCTTCCCCCAGCCTCGCAGCAAGCTGGGCCCCGCCCTCCTCGGCCGGCTCTGGCCGCGAGGACACTTCTGTGGACCCCAGTGCTCACTGAGCAGTGTTCTCAGAATCCATACCAGACAAGTAGATTTTTAGGAGTTAAGAGTCTAAAGGTTCATTGCAATCAGAAATAGTAACTTCTGTCCACCTCCCCTTCCGTGCAAAGGCCATCGGCAGATGTCCCTCAGCGCGCTCCTCCACCTGTGGAGGCCTTGGCATGATCTCCTTTTGGTTTCGGTTTTGCTTTCATAACCCCGAACGTCCCCCTGTCCTGTGCCCAGCACCCTTCTCTGTTCCCCGACACCCCCCCCTGTGTCCGCTGCACTCTTGAGCCTTGTTGGTTCGACCGTCAGCAGCCATCTGCTCCGTTCTGTATTTTCAACCCATGTTTCCACTGTGGACTCTGGTTGTTTTAAACACTGAGTTCTCGTGTCAATCGTTGGAGATAAATACAGCCTTGATTTTGGATCACAAGGTGGTCGGGTGTTCTGTGTGGCACTGTAGAAGGTGGGGGTTCCTGGCCCCAGGACTGCCTTGGCGCGTTGGGGGGAGCCGGGACACCGGTCACCCTTGCCTAGAAGCAGAGCACCTTCACGGGGCTCGGCCTTGCATCTCCAGCTCCGTCTGGACCAGCACCGCCAGGGCTGTTCCTGCTGCTGGAATGCCCTCCTGCCCTTTGCCTGCCGCCTCCAACCCCGTCAGCCTTGTCCTCTCTGTGCACTGGGTGGAGGCTCACATCCCTGCAGGGCTGGCCTTCCCCCTGCCCCCCACTGCCCTGGCCCCACACAGAGCCAGGTGAGCCTTTTGTGGAGAAATGAGGGCTCAGGGAGGGAGGGGGCAGAGGCAGAACTGGCCACCTCTACTCTTCGGGAGGAGAAGGGCAAGGGGCCATTCCCTATCCCAACCTTGGTTTGGAAATGGGGGCTCTGAATGGATTTGGGTGAGCAGCCAGGCCCGGAATTGCCCTGAGCCTAAGAAGGGCCCCCCTGTGGAGGGTTGGGGTGCCCCACATGGAGCCCACTGTGCCCAGGGGCCCACGCTAAACCCCACCCAGCTGCCAGGGCAGGCCCGGCTGGCCCACCAGCCCCCAGGGCCCTGGGAACCTACCCACAGGTGTAGTGGGCCCATGGATGCCAATCAGGCTCTCCCCTTGACTGAGACCACCTGGGAGTCCAGGGTTATCACATAGAAGAATAAAATATTTGAGCTAAAAGCCAGAGGACACAGTCTGCATTGAACCATAGGGCGGAGGGGAGTAGGCCAGTACTTCTCACTCTCTTCCCAGGGAAGGCCCCCTGGTGGAACGTCTCCATGGGGAAGAGTGTTGGTATCTGCCCTGGGGCAGGTTGTCCATCCTCAAGGGATGTCATTTTCAAGAGGTCACTCTCTCTAATGGAATGTTATCCTTGAGGAGGGTGACTCATGATGGAGCAAAATCCATAGTGAAATTCTGGCCCCTGGGAGCACTGTGGGGGAGCATCCTCCTGGGAGCACTGTGGGGGAGCATCCTCCTGGGAGCACTCTGTGGTGAGCACCTCCTGGGAGCACTCTGTGGTGGGCACCTCCTGGGAGCACTCTGTGGTGGGCACCTCCTGGGAGCACTCTGGTGGGCACCTCCTGGGAGCACTCTGGTGAGCACCTCCTGGGAGCACTCTGTGGTGGGCACCTCCTGGGAGCACTCTGGCGGGCACCTCCTGGGAGCACTCTGGCGAGCACCTCCTGGGAGCACTCTGGCGGGCACCTCCTGGGAGCACTCTGTGGTGGGCACCTCCTGGGAGCACTCTGGTGGAGCACTCCCCACTAAAGAAAGGCCCTAGTCTACAAGAGTGGCCTATAATGGACTGTTATCAGTAATGCAGCACCGGAGTCCAGGGACCCAGGGTCCACACTGGAACATCACTCCCTGGGAAGTGTCTTTAAAATCAGAATAAATGGTTGTCAAATAAAGATTTTCTATAAAAGGGTTAAAAGATACGAGTTGATAAAATTTGTAAAATCTTCTAGAAGGTAAAACAAGAAGACAGTGAGTTGAGGAATTGAGAAAAAATAAAATACATAGAGGACCTTCCCAGGATGCCCATCCTCTGACTCAGAATTTTCAGGAAAAAACATTAACAGGAGGTGGGCCTGGGGGGGCATTTAAAGGAAGTGATAGGAAAAGCAGCCCAGCCAATCAAGAATAAAGACATTTTCAGACATGCGTTTACTCCCTGTGCCCTCTCTTTGGAAGCTACTAGAGGAAGATCTCAAACTAAGGTTGTAAACCAACAGAAGAACCCACATGAGGGGGGCCGCAGAGGGAAGACCCAGGCCAGCGTCTGTGCCCTCCCCGCGCCCGGGCCGTGCCATCAGCCCCGCCATTCTCTCCACGTGGACGTCAGAATTAGCTGGTCAGGCTTTTGTTCATGTTCCTCTGGGACCTTTATGTTGGGATAGCCCTGGACTCACAGGTTGATTTGGGGGAAGAACTGACATGTTTCCAGCGGCATTGATTCTCCCCAAAGCACCACGCGACGCACTCGTTTCTCTAGGTGTCCTTTCTGTTGTCTGGTAAAGCGTTGAATTCCCCGTGTAGGGCTTGCAGCGTCTTGTGACCCGTATTCCTGTGTGCTTTATGCTTTTAATAATGTTGTGTGTTCGCACCGGTTATTAGGATCGCACAGAATGGTCTGGGGCCGTATGTAGTTGCCACAAACGGAGCCGGGCAGAAGTCCACGCTAGTTACCGCGCTCCTGCAGCGCCTTCAGAGGGCACAGAGGGACCACACTCCTGGCCCTTTGTGGTCGGGGGCGGGACTTGCTCTGGGCAAGTCCTCGTGTTGCTTCCCAGCTGGGGTGCATTTAACCGCCAGTGTGGACATCCCGCCCCCAAACCACCAGCATCCAGGACTGTTCCTAAGGATGGCCGCTCTCTCCGTCTTGTGGGGAGGAGACCACGGCACAGTGTTGGCTGAGCCACGCGGAGCGTGCAGTGTGGCCAGGAAGTGAGCCCCCGAAATCAGGCTGCTCATCAAGGCCACACAACCTCACTCAGCCTGACACGCATTTACTAACCCCTACCCCTGTTCCACCAGGTTTTGGGTGATTTCCTTACTTCCCAGGCAGAGGTCCCATTCGGACAGTCGGCTGTCCCTCCTTCACGGTGCTCACCTGTGCTGCCATGGGGACCACGGGGCTGGCCGTGGGCAGTGACCCTGCCTTGTTCCTGCCTGTGCTGGGGGCCACTCAAAAGCCCCACAGTTCGGGACATTTGCAGGATGGGGAGTTTGATACCCAGGTACTAGATCTTCTTTAATTTCAGCTTCCTCTTAAATGGTAAAATCGGACACGGGTGTTTGATGTTACATTGTCAGCATCTTTGTCCCCTTTGGTGTGTTGATGCCACAGATCTCACAGATGGGCATTCTGGTGCTGGTCTGCTGTAGATTTGTTCGTCCACGTGTTTATGTCATTACCCACTTTGTCACTGTGACCAGCAGTCAACCACCTTGATTCAGACGCTCTTACTTGGGAAATGATTTTAAAAGTTGTGCTCTTGCTCACTTCAGGCAAACAAACTTCACTCCACGGCCCCAAATCCCGAGGAGGAAAAGGGGACTCCATTCTCCCGAGTCAACACCATACCTGACTTTGCTAATCTTTCTGAGGATCTCGCGTGTTTGCCCGAGGAATTGGGGGGCAGCATTTCTGGGCTGTTCTCCCCTGGTCTGGCCTCCATACACGGGGACACCAGCTTCACGGCGGTGCTCTGGTGGGAGCCCAGGAAGCCCGCAAGCCCGAGCACGGGGCGAGCGCAGGCCTGGGCACTGGCTCTGGGTTCCAAAGATAACCAGTCTCTTGGCCACGTCACTCCCTGTTCTAGAAACGATTCAGGCAACTTAGATCTTTCTGGAAAATGTGAATGCGTCAGCTCCCGGAGCACGCTGTAAGGTGCTATCATAGTGCGTTTCCGGGTGTGATGTCGCCAGCACACCTGTGGCGTCCCTGGAGCTTCTGTCCATGTCATTCCGTGTTGCAGAAACCGCACGTCTGGGTTTCCTCCTCTCTCCGGGTCCCAGGGAGGAGACAGGTTGCTGGGCCCAGCGCCCCAACGAGCGACCCTCCTGCTCTGGCTCCAGATGCCCCCTCGCTAAGGGGCTCCCGCAGGGCCAGCCGCCAACCAGGAAGTTCTGCTGGAGCTCTGGTTGCCTCTCCGCCGCAGACGCTCCCCTTTCCCAGAGAACAGTATGTGTGCAGCGCGCCACCTCCCGCCACCACCACGTTATTAAAGCCATAAAGCTCTTTCCGGGGTGCAGCTGCCCTGAGCTGACAGCACCCCCGGGAGGGGCCGCGCGGAGGAACGGCTGCGTCTAAACAGTACTAACCAGGGGCTGACACTTCTTGTTATTTCTCAGTGGTTTGTTCTGGGAGGAGAGACCACGGGGAGTAGTTTCCTAGAAGCGCCTGCGCCCCAACCCCACACCACTCGCCCCGCGCTCTCGGAGAGGAAGGGACGCCGTGCGCCCCGAGCACCAGGTCCCTGCGCAGGACATCTTCCCAAACCAGGGGCCCCGGGTGGCAGTGGAGCACCCCCTTCCTGCCCTCCCCTGACAATGCCTTCCATCTTGACCTCACATCGTGGAGAATTCTGTTTTAGGATCCACTTGGCTTCAGCTGGAGCTGATTCGCACAGAAAAAATGAGCGTGCCGTGCACGACCTCTGATAGGAATACTGTGCGCAGAGGGCAGCGGCTTTACCCTTCCCCCTAGGGTGACTTTGTCACGGGGCGGGGGCAGGAGACGGGCACAGGCTGGGGGCCCACACTCGGGACCATGGCCCTTGGCCTTTCTGGGTCCAGTAACCCCTCTTAGATGTCAGGAGCTTGATGGGGACGCGGTGTCCGTTTGGGAAAGTGAAGGACACTCTGGACGGTGGTGACAGCTTCACACAGTGTGAGTCACTTAATGCCCCTGAGCAGCACCCACAAAGTGGCTAAGGGGCGCTATGTTCTACTTTATCACAATGTTTTAATTGCTTGCTATGACTTAACACAGTTAAGCCAGAAAAAATATAATACGTAATTTAATATATATATATTAGTTTATATGTAATACGGTTTAGGGGCGCCTGGGTGGCTCAGTTGGTTAAGCGACTGCCTTCGGCTCAGGTCATGATCCTGGAGTCCTGGGATCGAGTCCCGCATCAGGCTCCCTGCTCAGCGGGGGGTCTGCTTCTCCCTCTGACCCTCTTCCCTCTTGTGCTCTGTCTCTTATTCTCTCTCTCAAATAAATAAATAAATAAATAAAATCTTAAAAAAAAAAAAAGTCTTTATATGTAATACGGTTTAGCCAGGAAAAAAAAAGTCCAGGGAAAGGACAGATCACTTCCCCCCA
The DNA here is from genome assembly GCF_003265705.2 of Callorhinus ursinus. Taxonomy (NCBI): domain Eukaryota; kingdom Metazoa; phylum Chordata; class Mammalia; order Carnivora; family Otariidae; genus Callorhinus; species Callorhinus ursinus. Next base: position 1,915 of record NW_027397212.1, on the reverse strand, counting down.
AAAGGCACACAGGCATACACCCCCGTTGCCTGGGTCTTGGGGTCCCTGGGCACTCGGGGCCGCATCAGCACACACTGATTACTCCCAGTAGGGGGGGCCGATGCTCCCATGACACCAGGGCTGGTGTGGGAATTGTTCCACATACAGAAATGGGGGCGGCATTGACCCAAGGCCCTTCTGAGCAGACATGTGAGAGGCTGGCATTGGCAGCTTTCCCCCCGTCCCCACTGGAACCACGGCACTGTCCCGTGGGAACCCCACCAGCCGGGGCTTCAGTGACACAGTGGAGTAGAACCACGGCCAGCGTGTGACACACAGGAGACGGGTTCTCAGCCACTTGTCAGTGCCGCACCCCTGGCTCAGGCTGACCGCCAAGCCTCCCGCTCAATGGGGCCTGGAGCCTCGCCCCACCTCCTGGCAAAGCCCCTCACTCACACACGCTTCTCGTCCAGCACCACCTCCTCCTGCTTACGGGGCCCACGCAGGGGTGGGCCCTGGCGGGTCCCCTCCTCCAAGGGGCTCTCAGTCTGCAACCAAATAGAGCAACCAGGCCAGTCAAGGGTCAGCGTGGGGTGTGGGGACGGAGAGAGGTGGCCTCGAGCTGGCTTTCAAGGGGATGGATGAGACCCACACGCCGGGCTCCCCTGTGGTCAGACCCTCTGCCGCCCTGCCGCCCGGGTCCAGCCGCTCTTCATGCCTGTTCCAGGTGTTTCCAGAACGACCTGGAGGGTGTTACAGGCTCGATCCACACATTGAAGCCCCAACCCCAGGGCCTAGGATGTTGCTCTGTGTGGACACGGGGTTTTCAAGGAGGTGCCAGAGGTGAAATGAGGTCACGAGGGTGAATCTAACCCAGTAGGACAGGTGTGCTTCCAAGAAGGGGAGAGCAGGACGCAGACATGCACAAGGGGAGAGGCCTCCAGACCATGAGAAGTAGGTATCTGTGGTTTGGGACACCCGTGAAGGCTGGGCAGCCCGTGTGCCCTGCTATGTATTGTTCCTGTGGACTGCTCTGTTAGTCAGGGTCCTCCAGAGAAACTGGACCACGTGGCACTTACTCACGTGGCCTCCGTTAACACAGCCTCACCCCACGTGTTCATCACACTCATCATCCACATAAGTGGCCTTAGCCCATGTGCCCTTGGATCATGGGACCCCCAGCTCAAGTGGTGGCTAGATCCATGTGGCGTTGGTCCATGTGGTGCCCACTCACGTGGCCTTGGTCCAGGTGGCACCTGCTCACATGGCCTCGGACGACATAGCACCCTCTCACTGGGCACCCACTCACCTATGGAGGACATATTGCTTCTCTCTGAGTTCTGTGCAGGGGTGACACATTCATCCTTCTCAGAGTCCAGGTATGGGGACCACGGCCTCTGTCCCTGGATTTGCCAGGACTAGAGACCGAGTACCTCCTCCTGGTGTCCAGGTGTGGGGACTGAGCTCCTCCTCCCTGGGGTCCAAGCATGGGGATGGGCAGGGCCTGGCACGCCACAGTTTCCATTGCCATGTTCTGCTATCTTCCTGGAACCTGGGGCCTCACCCCTCTGACGAGGTCATCTGTGTTTGTCAGTGCTGGAGGAAGGGGCAGGCTGTCACCTCATCAGCACCCCAGTCCCTGCAGCTGGGGTGGGTGGTGGGGCCTGAGTACAGGGCCACCAGGGGCAGCATCGCTCACACGTGGGACCAATGTCCCAGGTTTTTGCGAAATCTGGGTGGTGTCCTGGGCTCTGTTATGGGGATCGTGGGCTCAGAAAGTGATGAATTCTGCGACTGGGAGGGGATCCGCCTGTGGGAGCTTCAGAGTTCTATTCTGGGTATGCTAGTGGTCGGGCCGATGGGGCAGGCACTGTCCCCCCCTGAAGGCCTTGCCCGTGGCTGAGGAAAGGCCCTGTCTCCACGGACTGCAGGGCCC
>NW_027397211.1:237244-269632 GCF_003265705.2 Callorhinus ursinus | reverse complement strand
CAATCAACGTGATACAATACATTAACAAAAGAAAGAACAAGAATCATATGATCCTCTCAATAGATGCAGAAAAAGCATTTGACAAAGTACAGCATCCTTTCTTGATCAAAACTCTTCAGAGTACAGGGATAGAGGGTACATACCTCAATATCATAAAAGCCATGTACGAAAAACCTACAGCGAATATCATTCTCAATGGGGAAAAGCTGAGAGGTTTTCCCCTAAGGTCAGGAACGCGGCAGGGATGTCCACTCTCACCGCTACTATTCAACATAGCATTAGAAGTCCTAGCCACAGCAATCAGACAACAAAAAGAAATCAAAGGCATCCAAATCGGCAAAGAGGAAGTCAAACTCTCACTCTTTGTAGATGATATGATACTTTATGTGGAAAACCCAAAAGATTCCACCCCAAAACTGCTAGAACTCATACAGGAATTCAGTCAATTAGCAGGCTATAAAATCAATGCACAGAAATCAGTGGCATTCCTATACACCAACAACAAGACAGAAGAGAGACAAATCAAAGAGTCGATCCCATTGACAATTGCACCCAAAACCATAAGATACCTAGGAATAAATTTAACCAAAGAGGCAAAGGATCTGTACTCAGAAAACTATAAAATACTCAGGAAAGAAATTGAAGAAGACACAAAGAAATGGAAAAACGTTCCATGCTCATGGATTGGGAGAACCAACATTGTGAAGATGTCAATGCTACCTAGAGCGATCTACACATTCAATGCAATCCCCATCAAAATACCATCCACTTTTTTCAAAGAAATGGAACAAATAATCCTAAAATTTGTATGGAACCAGAAGAGACCCCGAAGAGCCAGAGGAATATTGAAAAAGAAAAGCAAAGCCGGCGGCATCACAATTCCGACTTCCAGCTCTATTACAAAGCTGTCATCATCAAGACAGTATGGTACTGGCACAAAAACAGACACATAGATCAATGGAACAGAATCAAGAGCCCAGAAATGGACCCTCGACTCTATGGTCAACTCATCTTTGACAAAGCAGGAAAGAATGTCCAATGGAAAAAAGACAGTCTCTTCAACAAATGGTGTTGGGAAAATTGGACAGCCACATGCAGAAGAATGAAACTGGACCATTTCCTTACACCACACACAAAAATAGACTCCAAATGGTTGAAAGACCTAAACCTGAGACAGCAGTCCATCAAAATCCTAAAGGAGAACACAGGTAGCAACCTCTTCGCCCTCAGCTGCAGCAACTTCTTCCTAGAAACATCACCAAAGGCACAGGAAGCCAGGGCAAAAATGAACTATTGGGATTTCATCAAGATAAAAAGCTTTTGCACAGCAAAAGAAACAGTCCACAAAACCAAAAGACAACCAACAGAATGGGAGAAAATATTTGCAAATGACATATCAGATAAAGGGCTCGTATCCAAACTCTATAAAGAACTTATCAAACTCAACACCCAAAGAACAAATAATCCAAAGAAGAAATGGGCAGAAGACATGAACAGACATTTTTCCAAAGAAGACATCCAAATGGCCAACAGGCACATGAAAAAGTGCTCAACATCGCTCGGCATCAGGGAAATCCAAATCAAAACCTCAATGAGATACCACCTCACAGCAGTCAGAATGGCTAGAATTAACAAGTCAGGAAACGACAGATGTTGGTGGGGATGTGGAGAAAGGGGAACCCTCCTACACTGTTGGTGGGAATGGAGCTGGTGCAGCCACTCTGGAAAACAGTATGGAGGTTCCTCAAACAGTTGAAATTAGAGCTACCATTCGATCCAGCAATTGTACTACTGGGTATTTACCCCAACGATACAAATGTAGGGACCCGAAGGGGTACGTGCACCCCAATGTTTATAGCAGCAATGTCTGCAATAGCCAAACTGTGGAAAGAGCCAAGATGTCCATCGACAGATGAATGGATAAAGAAGAGGTGGTATATATACACAATGGAATATTATGCAGCCATCAAAAGGAATGAGGTCTTGCCTTTTGCAACGATGTGGATGGAACTGGAGGGTGTTATGCGGAGTGAAATAAGTCAATCAGAGAAAGACATGTATCATATGACCTCACTGATATGAGGAATTCTTAATCTCAGGAACATACTGAGGGTTGCTGGAGTGGTCGGGGGTGGGAGGGATGGGGTGGCTGGGTGATAGACATTGGGGAGGGTATGTGCTATGGTGAGCACTTTGAATTGTGTAAGACTGTTGAATCACAGATCTGTACTTCTGAAAGAAATAACGCAACATATTTTAAGAAAAAAGAAAATGAAGAGATAGCAGGAGAGGAAGAATGAAGGGGAGTATGTCAGAGGGGGAGACGAACCAGGAGAGATGATGGACTCTGAAAAACAAACTGAGGTTTCTAGAGGGGAGGAGGGTAGGGGGATGGGTTAGCCTGGTGATGGGTATTAAAGAAGGTACATTCTGCATGGAGCACTGGGTGTTATGAACAAACAATGAATCATGGAACACTACACCAAAACAAATGATGTAATATATGGTGATTAACATAACAATAAAAAATTTAAAAAAATAGGCTATATATTCTTTATAGACTTGTGTCCCTATACATTTATTTATATTTACATATTAATTCCAATAACTTTGCAGTTAAGAATATCAATAAATTTTCATAAAATCTGGAAGGATGAATGCAAATATTCACAAATTATTATTTCCTCAAAATATAGACTTTTCATCTATTATTTCCAGAGAGTACTTAAAATTTACTTTAATTTAAAAAATATTACAACATAAAACCTAATGGTTACACATGTAATACTAATAATATGCCATGACTTTTAAAAACAGCCCTACAAATGCAGCACATACTTTTCCAGCTGACAAGAAAGTCAACTGATACTTGCAACCGTTCCTGGGCCTTACCCTGGCCTGTGGGTCCAGAGTGTCCCTGGTGTCCTGAATACCCTCTAGTGTCCTTCTCTCTCCCTGGTGTTTTGAGTTCCCCCTGGTGACCCGACTGCCCCCTCGTGTCCTCAGCACTGGTTGTTGTGAGTGCCACCTGGGTCCTGAGCGCCCCTTGTGACCTGAGGGCCCCTGCAGCCCAGCCCCTCCTCTGCCCCTGCAGGGAGTTTTGGGTCTGGGCTCACACTGATGTCCCCTCACTATGTCTCTATACTGCAGTACACGGCCAAGACCTTGGTGACACTGAGATCGGTCAGCTGCAAGAACTGATTCTTGGACTTGACTCTGGAAATGGACATGTGGCTCTTATTGGACGGGCTGTTTAATGTGGTATATCTATGATTTATGAACCAATTCACTGCACCCAGTCACCTGGGGTCAGTGGATTCAATTCCACCAGAAATTACGGTTTGAGATGGAGAATCCAAAGATGGTGCTGGTGAGGTGAAGGGTCTGTGAGCCCCTCACCAGTCCTGGGTCTGAATCCTGCAGTGGCACCTGGGACAGGACTCCTTGGGACAAGGAGACTCAAACCCTGTCTGTCATGACTCTCACAACAATCCCCACGGTCCCACCTCTGACATCTGAGACCCTCACTTTGGGAAAATGTTACCAGACACAGAAGGTCCTAGAAACTCGTATTCCTCCAGACCACAGCTCTGCCTTCCCCAGAGACCTCAGTCCTGTCTGAGGAGAGAGCTCCCACTGTCCGAGTGTGGATTTTACCCTAGATATCGAGGAGAAGTTTGCAGGTGTGGGATGGAGGCCATCCTTATAAGCGGACAGGGACAGAACCAAGCTCTTCTGGACCTTCCAGGACCACCTGTGGGCACCTCTTTGATGAACTCATAAGGCATGTTGGTCTGGCTTGGGAGAGCCCTCGGTCTATGAGCTGTGTTGGAAGCAGGTCAATAGATGGCCTCACCTCTCTGAGCATAAGAATAAATGTCGAACAAATGAATGGATCACAATTTATTTTAATCTAATCTTTTTTCACAATGATATCATTGGAATCCACATTGTGTGCAGAAAACTTCCCAAATCTAGTCTTTATATACACTCAATATTAACAGTCATCGTAGACATAATTGCATAGAAAAATTATATATCGATGCCAAGTCTGGTGTAAATAGAATGACAACAAAAGGCCAATGGATCCAAAAATTATATTTCTTATAGTTTCCACACTGTTGTATTTGACCTGTGAAAAACTACTTGCACAGCAGAGGCACACTTGGAGACCTTTCATCCTGATAGTTGCTGCTGCTGGGATTGTCTGCCAAGACATCTGAAAAATTCTGGAAGTGACACCTACATGCTCAAGTGCACAGACACCAACACAAGGCACCCACTCTGTGATCTGCAGATACAATTCCCAAGATTGGAGGGTGCCTCCCTTCTCCGGAGAAATGCACCTCACACTGGGGCCTGTTAACGCTGGGAGGGGAACTTGATTTAAAAAAAAGTGGGTAACTTTTCTCTGATAAAAACACAGAGATCATTATTAACTCAGGCATGGAGTTAATGACACCCAAATAGCCACCCTGAAGGAAATGAAATGAATGACCTGGAGATTATTCGGATCTAAACATTAGGGGTCTAAAAAGAGATTGCAGAGATTATGTTGATATTTCTGAAAGGCTTGTGTCAATAGGATAAATCTTGAGCTAGATGAATAGATATCAAATAGAGATCAGATGAAAAGATTACAGGTAGATGATAGATAATTTTGTATTATTTTAAAGACACTAGAGAGGAATCCTATCATTAGGAACACATAGGATGCAAATATCCATAATTGCCAATATTTCAAAAATATATTTTCTTATGAAAAGAACATTTGTCATCAACAGACATGCATCATGCTCTACTTTTCTCTTTAATTTTTTGTCACTTTTTTATTTCATGGTCTCTCCACGTAAGAATGTAGCTTCACCAGTGCAGGGATATTTGGGGGTTTCCTTCATTTATCTCCAGGACCCGGGACGGTTCCAGACACACAGAGGGTTTCAATAAACATCTGTGCATGAACGAATTACCCTTGCCACAGTTTGTACTCCCATGTTTATCTGTTTGATTAGCTGATTGTGGCCAAAGTCCGTGTCTGCTGGGCTCGCCCTTGTACCCTTGTATGACTTCCAGGCCTGAGGACCCATAGGTCACCCCCAACAATGGCCTTTGGGTGAGAGAGCTTAAATAAGCAAGAGTGGGTTGGGCATGGTTTTTCACTGGGGTGTGAAGTGTTTCTTCTTGGAGTCCAAAGTCATTTTTCTGGCCTGGGTCTCCGCAGAAGAGGCGGGGTCAGGAGTCCTGGGCTCTAGCATTGTCCTCTGCATTCTGTAGGTTCACAAAGGGAGGTCCTGAGAGTCCATGTGGTCAGAGAGGGAAATGAAAGTGCATTCCCAAGAACAAGATAGGGGTTGGCAACAGCAGCAGGAACTCAAAGGGAGGTGTCTCTTATGGGCTAAAATGTGTCCCCCTCCCCCAATTTATCTGTTGAAGCCATAACCCCCAGCACCTCAGGACGAGGCTGTATGTGGAGACAAAGCCTTTTAAAGAGGTGATTAAGTTAAAATGGGGTCAGTAAGGTGGGCTCTGGTCCAGTTGGACTGGTGGAGGCTGGGAGACAGAAGAGAAGGTTAGCACCCCAAGAGATGCCCATGTGATGGCACAACGAGAGGAGGCCATTGGGATCCCAGCCAAAGAAAGGGGCCTCAGGAGGGCCCAACTGTGCTGACACCTGGGTCTCAGACTCCAGCCTCCAGGACTGTGAGATCACACAATTTACACTGTTAAGCTGCCCTGTTACTGGATAGGATGGACGAGGTCAACAGGAGAAAGGACGGTGGGGAGCTGGAGGAGCAGGTGCACGTGGGTGCAAGTGAGCGCCCCCTACGGGGCTGAGTGGAGGTGTCCGCTCGTGTGCCAAAGGGAGAGTGAGGGACACAAGGGGTCCAGGGGGTGCTCAGGGTGTGATGCGGATGACCAAACCACGCTATAATTGGGAAGAAAGAGAACGAACACCAGCCTCATGTTCAGGGTCCCTGCCCCAGACAGCAGCGTGGGAACCTCATCCCCTTTGCTCTCCTTCACGTATCCTCTACTGGCCCGGAATGAAGTCTCCATGGTTCCCTCACACTACAGATCACTCAACACCATTCTCCAGCCCTTCCCTCTGCTGGAGTCCTTCCCTGTTCCCAAACCTGCTGCCTGTTGAGGGCTTACTTACTCCTTAGACCAGCTAGGTACCACCTCTTCTGAGAAAGCTTTCCTGATCTCTCTCTCTCTCTCCCAGGTGCCATATCATGTTGTTCATCCCAGGATTGTGTGACAATTGAGTTACGTGGCCTGCAATGACACCCAGCAAGGAGCTTCAGTGTGTGACATGAGGTGCCCCAGAGCCCATCCCGACCTCACACACGGTAGCTGTTTTGTGACCATGTGCCCACTGACCTTCAGACAACGCTGGACTGTGGGCTGACACACATCACATGGACAGGGCCTGACCCTGACCTTGGACTGGCTGAGCAAACAGTGAGAGAAATACCTGCCAAAGCAGAAGAGGCATTTCACAAGGGAGAGGCACACAGGAACTTGTGAGATGGTCCAATCCAGAAACGCTGTCCTGAGCTGAATCACAGAGGCAGATGAGCTGTCTGGGTCCAGTCACAGCCATCTGACAGGCCATATGCCAACACGTGTGTCAACCGGGTCCTGGAGCCTGAGCCTCTCACTGGCCTCAGCCTCTGGGCAAGTACTCAAGTCCCCTCTGTGAAATGGGTACACCAATATACTGTGTTGAAGGACTCAGGAGATGACAGATGCAAAATGTCCCCAAAGGCTGGCCCAAAGTAGGTGCTCAGTACTTTGGGGTGTGGCCAAAGCTTGGGGTTCTGACCTTGTTTGATCTAGGGGGCATCCTTTTGCAACACAGTGCAGACTCTGGGATCAGAGTCTTGATTTCAGTTTCCATCCTGAGTTGTATCAGCTTTTATACCCAGTGACAGGCCACACCTAACAATGATCATGGTGGGACAACAGTGCATAGTGTGGCTCAGATTCAAATACCACATGGTCATCACATCCACAATCTTCTGGAAAGGTTGAGAAAACAGCTTCCTTAATGTAAAGTTACACAAATTCTCAGAGACACATGGACTCCATTGTCCAAAGATACTCCCACTGGTACTATGTGCAGGAGCACATCACTTATCTCCATGTGACACGGTACCTGGCAGGACCACACATTTAGAAATATTTCCTCCAGTACTAGTCTCTTCCCTATTGAATTCTGCTAGTGGGACATTTAAAAGTTGTTCATATATCATATCCATCCTAAACTCACAAAATCAGGCTGTTTTTCCACTGTAAACTTTTGACAGATTCCTTTGACATTCAGCTAGTTAATTCAATCTAATAGAAGATAGATAATAAGTAAACAAGTAAATAAATAAATGAATGAATACTACCCTTGAATCCCTTTGAAGGACTTACAGGGACTTTTCACAAAAAATGCAGCAGAGTAATTCAATTTCAATTCAGTTTCAGTTTGCAGCTCTGATCAGCCTCTGTTTTGGTGTTCTCATTTCAGACCCTCAAACACCTGCTGGATGAGTATAGAACTTCTGTTCTGTCTCCAGATCCTCCAATTTCCATCCCTGGATAGATCCTGTACATCAGGAAGACTGCCAACTGTCCATACCATTCAAAATGCACCTGCTTCCACTGAACAGAGACATGGAGTGGTGCTAATAATGTTCCTGCAATTCTCGTTCTTAGGGAGCACCTCTCACATCCTGCTCAAAGACCAGTCTCACTGCCAGGAGGTGAATTCTTCACTATGTCTCTCATAGATATATATGGACCACATATATCTACCATTACTTACTGCAAAATAATATAATAATTGCATAATACTTAATGGGATTACACACTAAAACAGCAGTTTAACCATAGGATGCCTGGATCAGAGTAGAGAGGGAAATAAGTTAGGGTATTCTCAAATACAACACCAGATTTCAAGTTTGAGCCTCAGCATATAAAGCAGAAGGAATTTATCACACCCTCTTTGGTATAAGAAAATGTGGGATGGAAGAGTTAAGATGGTGGAGGAGTAGGGGTCCCTAGGCTTGTCTCAACCCTGGAACACAGGTAATTATCAATTAATTCTGAGCAACCAGAAATCAATCAGAGATCTGAGAGAACAAAAGCTGTAAGTCTACAAATAAAAAATGGACCACCTTTTGGAATGTAGGAGGTGCAGAGAGTTGTCTTGGGGGAGATATATCTATTGGGATGACAGCAGGAAGGAAGCCTGTTTGTGGAAGCTCTCACAAAGTATTATAAGCAGAAGAGAGCAAAATCTGAACTTTTAGAAGTCGGCTACTGTGGGGATATGTCTGTCATAAAGGTGCTGAAGTGGCAAAGTGGGGCAGAATTCCAGGGTCTGAGGATCCCCTGAGTCATAAGAACAATGTGCGGCACCAATGTGATGCACTGTTACTAGGCATAGGAGCCTGGAACCGGGTTAAACAGTGAGACTAAGTGCAGACTCTCTGCTCTGTTTTCCCGTAAATGGGGAACCACGGTGTGGTGGTGTGACCTCTTTCCTGAGACCTGCAGGCAAAAGTTAAAAAGGCTATGAGACCCTCCCCTGGAGAATAGCATGGGTCCACACCATGCGTGTCCCTAATTCTGAAGTTTTGAAACTCAGTCATGGGCCTGAGATAAAGAATTTCTGACACTGGCAGGGTGAGCATGGGGTTCAGATGGAAACCAGGGTCAGAAAGGGTTGGTTGCTCTTCTGTGAGGGCTCACTGGAGAGTGGGGGGTGCGAACTTTCAACCCCAGCCTAGAGAGGAGATGCCATATTGAACCCACCCAACAGTGCCATCAGGAAGCAAAACAGCGGCACCTAGTGGAGGGCAGAGCTGCTTACACCAAGCGCTGCACCCTGCTCCCAAGATGTGAGTTTCCACTAGGCCAAAATTCCGGAGAATAATCACAACAGGCACCTCCCTGAGAGCAGCAGAATCTATTCCATCTCACCAAGTCTAATGATCATCGAGTGCTGCAAACTTTCAGCTATAGGGGAAGTAGGATCTTGCTTTCTTTCTACTTCTATTCTTAAGTTTTTTACTTTTATTTTTTCATTTATTTTCCAATTCTTCTTCCTTATTTTTATTATTAATTTTTTCTTATATTTTCTTTTTCATTTTTATTTTACAAATATATATGTATTTATTTTTTCTATTTTTACTTTATTTTTCTTTATTTTGTGATCTATATTCTTTTTTAGAAGCAGACCCAAACAAACCCAGGATCTACATTTTTTAATTTTTCCCCTTTCTTCTTTTATTTTCTGGAAAAAAATGACAGGATGGAAAAGACACCCCAGAATAATGAACAGGATGTAAATCTCATGGCCAGGTTTTTAATCAATACAAATATAAGTAAGATGTCAGAACTGGAATTTAAAACAATGATTACAAGGTGACTAGCTGGACTTGAAAAAAAGATAGAAGACATTGGCAAATCCCTTACTGCAGAAATAAATGAACTAATGTCTATCAGGCCCAAAGTAAAAATACTAAAACCAAGATGCAATCCCAAGTGGAGGTCATAAAAATGATGGATGGATGAAGGAGAGGAGTGAATGGGTGATATGGAAGATTAAATTATAGAAAACAATGAGTGAAAAGAAGAGGGAAACCAAGGTAATGGACTACTAAGGTGGACTTAGGGAATTCAGTGGCTTATGAAAACATAATAACATTGGGGGGGCGGAGCAAGATGGCAGAGGAGTAGGAGACCTAAATTTCATCTGGTCCCAGGAATTCAGCTAGATTGGGATCAAACCATTCTGAACACCTATGAACTCAACAGGAGATCAAAGAAAAGAATAGCAGCAACTCTCTGAACAGAAATGTGACCACTTTCTGAAAGGTAGGACATGTGGAGAAGTGAATCCAAGGTGATATTTGGGAAGATAGACAGTGGGGAAGGGGGCCTCTATCAGCCACTACCGGCAAGTGTTAGAGAGCGGAGCAGAAAATCAGAACTTTTGGAAGTCTGCTCTGCTGAGGCATGTCGCTCTAGTGGCTATGTGAGGGGTGGAACCCTCGCTGGGACAGTGTGGTCTCAGGACCCTCGGGGTCACAGAAAGACTGGGGGAGCCTGAGTGTGGCAGAGCTCCCAGGTATCGGAGCAGGGAAGCCGGCTTCAGAGACAGAGTCGAGGATTGAGCTCTCAGCTCAGGGTTGCCATAAACTGTGATCCACAGCACAGTCAAGCCATGCTCTTCCAGCAGGAACCCAACAAGCAGCAAATCTGGGGAGACTCCCCTTCCTTCCCCGGGAGGAGCAGCACAGGAGCATGTCACAGGAACCTGCTGGGTTTGGGGACTCCAAACGGGGTCATGTGCCAGAGATAGAAATGCTCGGTCACAGGCCGGGTGAGCACAGAGTGTGGCCAGAGCCCGGGGAGAGAGTGACTGACTGCTTTTCTCTGGGGCTTACCGAGGAGTGGGGCCCCAGGTTCTTGGCTCCTCCAGTTGGAGATTGGGAGGCCACCATTTTCACTCTTGACCTCCAAAGCTGTATGGAATGCTTGCAGGGAACAAAAGCTCCAGAGAGCAAACCCAAGTGGATTAGTTAGCCCAGATCCAGCAAGGGTGGGACAATTCTGCCTCCACCAAAGACATTTGAGAACCACGGCAACAGGCCCTTCCCCCAGAAGATCAGCAAGAATAGCCAGCTAAGGCCAAGTTTGCCAATCAATGAGAACGGCAGAACTCCAGCACTAGGGGAATACTACACATAGAATTCATGACTTTTTTCCCCCTGATTCTTTAGTCTTTCAAAGTTAATTTTTATAATTTTCTTTTTCTTTTTCTTTCTTTTTTTTTAAATTTTTCTTTTTGCCTTTCTCAACCATATCTTAATAATCCCTTTTTTAAAAATCTTTTTTATTTTTCATTTTTAGAGTCATATTCTATCCCTTCATAGTAGTTAACCTTATTTTTAGTGTGTGTATATATATATATATATATATATATAGTTCTCTCTTTAAAATTTTGGGATACAGTTTCTTCTAACAGATCAAAATATACCCTAAATATCTTGTGTATCACTTTGTTATAGTCTCCACCTGATCATATTCTCTCCCTTTTTATTTTTTTAATCTTCTTCCTTCTTTTTTCAACCAACTTCTTTCTTATCAATTCCTTTTATAAAATCTTTTATAATTTTCATCTTTACAATCATATTCCATCCCTTCATCATATTTACCCTTATTTTTGTACATATATAAGGTTTTAGTACTTTAAAATTTTGGGAGGCACTTTCTTCTAACAGAACAAAATATGCCCAAAATCTAGTGTGTGGCACTGATCTATGCACCGGCTTGATCATATTTGATCATATTCTGGTGTTTTGTTTGTTTGGTTGGTTGGTTGGGGTTTTTTTTGTCTTTTTCTCTTTTTTTCTTTCCCTTTCTTTTCCCCCAGTTTCAGGTCTCTTCTGATTTGTTTAGTGTATATTTTTGGGGGGTCATTCTTACCCTGTTAGAATTTTGTTCTCTCCTTCATCTATTGTCCTCTGGACAAAATAACAAGACGGAAAAAATCACCTCAAAAACAGAACAAGAGGCATTACCAACTGCAAGAGACATAATCAATATGGACATTAGTAAGATATAGGAAATATAGTTAAGAATGACAATTTTAAGGATACTAGATGGGCTTGAAAAAAGCATGGAGAATATTAGAGAAACCCTTTCTGGAGAAATAAAAGAACTAAAATCTAACCAAGTCGAAATCAAAAAGTCTATTAATGAGGTGCAATCAAAAATGGAGCCTCTAACTGCTAGGATAAATGAGGCAGAAGAGAGAATTAGTGATATAGAAGACCAAATGATGGAAAATAAAGAAGCTGAGAAAAAGAGAGATAAATAACTACTGGATCATGAGGGCAGAATTCGAGAGATAAGTGATACCATAAGACGAAATAATATCAGAATAATTGGGATCCCAGAAGAAGAAAGAGAGAGGGGCAGAAGGTATATTGGAGCAAATTATAGCAGAGAACTTCCCTAATTTGGGGAAAGAAAAGGGATCAAAACCCAGGAGGCAAAGAGAACCCCCCTCAAAATCAATAATATAGGTCAACACCCCGACATCTAATAGTAAAACTTACGAGTCTCAGAGACAAAGAAAAACCTGAAAGCAGCTTGGGAGAAGAGATCTGTAACCTACAATGGTAGAAACATTAGATTGGCAACAGACCTATCCACAGAGACCTGGCAGGCCAGAAAGGACTGGCATGATATATTCAGAGCACTAAAGGAGAAAAATATGCAGCCAAGAATACTATATCAAGCTAGGCTGTCATTGAAAATAGAAGGAGAGATAAAAAGCTTTCAGGACAAACAAAATCTAAAGGAATTTGCAAACACAAAAACCAGCCCTACATGAAATATTGAAAGGGGCCCTCCAAGCAAAGAAAGAGCCTAAAAGTAACATAGACCAGAAAGGAACACAGACAACATACAGTAACACTCACCTTAAAGGTAATACAATGGCACCAAATTCATATCTTTATAGTTACCCGGAATGTAAATGGGCTAAATGCCCCAATCAAAAGACACAGGCTATCAAATTGCATGAAAAAAACAAGACCCATCAATATGCTGTCTGCAAGACACTCATTTTAGACCCAAAGACACCCCCACATTGAAAGTGAGGGGGTGGAAAACCATTTACCATGCTAATGGACATCAAAAGAAAATGAGGGTGGAAATCCTTATATCAGACAAATTAGATTTTAAACCAAAGACTATAATAAGAAATGAGGAAGGACAGTATATCATGCTTAAAGGGTCAAACCACCAAGAAGATCTAACAATTGTAAATATCTATGCCCCAAACATGGGAGCAGCCAATTATATAAGGCAATTAACAACAAAAGCAGAGAAACACATTGACAACAATACAATAATAGTGGGGGACTTTAACAACCCCTGACTGAAATGGACAGATCATCTAAGCAAAAGATCAACAAGGAAATAAAGACTTTAAATGACACACTGGACCAAATGGACTTCACAGACATATTCAGAACATTCTATCCCAAAGCAACAGAATACACATTCTTCTCTAGTGCCCATGGAACATTCTCCAGAATAGATCACATCCTAGGTCACAAATCAGATCTCAACTGGTACCAAAAGATTGGGATCATTCCCTGCATATTTTCAGACCACAATGCTTTGAAACTAGGATTCAGTCACAGAGGAAAGTCAGAGAGAACTCAAATACATGGAGGCTAAAGAGCATCCTACTAAAGAATGAATGGGTCCACCAGGAAATTAAAGAAGAATTTTAAAAATTCATGGAAACCAATGAAAATTAAAACACAACTGTTCAAAATCTTGGGATGCAGCAAAGGCAGTCCTAAGAAGAAAGTATATAGCAATACAAGCCTTTCTCAAGAAACAAGAAAGGTCTCAAATACACAACCTAACCCTACACTTAAAGGGGCTGGGGAGAAAGAACAGCAAATAAAGCCTAAACCCAGCAGGAGAAGAGAAATAATAAAGATTAGAGCAGAAATCAATGAACTAGAAACCAAAAAACAGTAGAACAGATCAACGAAACTAGGAGCTGGTTCTTTGAAAGAATTAACAAGACTGATAAACCCCTGGCCAGACTTATCAAAAAGAAAAGAGAAATGTCCCAAATAAATAAAATCATGAATGAAAGAGGAGAGATCACAACCAAAGAAATACAAACAATTCTAAGAACATATTATGAGCAACTCTATGCCAGCAAGTTAGATAACCTGGAAAAAATGGATGCATTCCTAGAGATGTATCAATGGTCAAAACTGAACCAGGAAGAAATAGAAAACCTGAACAGACCTATACCCACTAAGGAAATTGAAGCAGTCATCAAAAATCTCCCAAAAAACAAAAGCCCAGGCCAGATGGCTTCCCAGGGGAATTCTACCAAACATTAAAGATTTCATATCTATTCCTCTGAAATTGTTCCAAAAAATAGAAATGGAAGGAAAACTTCTAAACTTGTTTTATGAGGCCACCATTACCTTGATTCCCCAAACCAGACAAAGACCCCATCAAAAAGGAGAATTACAGACAAATAACCCTGATGAACATGGATGCAAAAATTCTTACTAAAATACTAGCCAATAGGATTCAACAGTACGTTAAAAGGATTTTTCACCACCACCAAGTGGGATTACTTCCTGGGCTGCAAGATTGGTTCAACATCCACAAATCAATCAATGTGATACAAGACATTAACAAAAGAAAGAACAAGAACCATATGAGCCTCTCAATAGATGCAGAAAAAGCATTTGACAAAGCACAGCGTCCTTTCTTGATCAAAACTATTCAGAGTAGAGGGATAGAGGGTACATACCTCAATATCATAAAAGCCATCTATGAAAAAACCATGGCGAATATCATTCTCAATGGGGAAAACTGAGAGCTTTCCCCCTAAGGTCAGGAACATGACAAAGATGTCCACTATCACTACTGCTATTCAACATAGTACTAGAAGTCCTAGCCACAGCAATCAGACAACAAAAAGAAATCAAAGGCATCCAAATCGGCAAAGAAGAAGTCAAACTCTCACTCTTTGCAGATGATATGATACTTTATGTGGAAAACCCAAAAACCTCCACCCCAAAACTGCTATAACTCATAGAGGAATTCAGTAAATTTGCAGGAGATAAAATCAATGCACAGAAATCAGTGGCATTCCTATACCCAAACAACAAGACAGAAGAAAGAGAAATTAAGGAGTCCATCCCATGTACAATCACACTCAAAACAATAAGATACCTAGCAATAAATCTAACCAAAGAGGCAAAGAATCTTTACTCAGAAAACTATAAAATACTCATGAAAGAAATTGAAGAAGACACAAAGAAATGGAAAAACGTTCCATGCTCATTGATTGGAAGAACAAATATTGTGAAGCTGTCAATGCTACCTAGAGCAATCTACACATTCAGTGCAATCCCTATCAAAATACCATCCACTATTTTCAAAGAAATGGAACAAATAATCCTAAAATTGGTATGGAACCAGAAAAGTCCCCGAATAGCCAGAGGAATGTTGAAAAATAAAAGCAAAGCTGGTGGCATCACAATTCCAGACTTCAAGCTCTATTACAAAGCTGTCATCATCAAGACAGTATGGTACTGGCACAAAAACAGACACATAGATCTATGGAACAGAATAGAGAGCCCAGAAATGGACCCCCAACACGATGGTCAACTCATCTTCAACCAAGCAGGAAAGAATGTCCATTGGAAAAAAGACAGTCTCTTCAACAAATGGTGTTGGGAAAATTGGACAGCCACATGCAGAAGAATGGAACTGGACCATTCCTTACAACACACACAAAAATAGACTCAAAATGGTTGAAAGACCTAAATGTGAGAAAGGAGTCCATCAAAATCCTAAAGGAGAACACAGGCAGCAACCTCTTTGACCTCAGTCACAGCAACTTCTGCCTAGAAACATTGCCTAAGGCAAGGGAAACAAGGGCAAAAATGAACTATTGGGACTTCATCAAGATAAAAAGCTTTTACACAGCAAAAGAAACAGTCAAGAAAATCAAAAGACAACTGACAGAATAGGAGAAGATATTTGTAAATGACATATCAGATAAAGGGCTAGTATCCAAAATCTATGAAGAACCTATCAAACTCAACACCCAAAGAACAAATGATCCAATCAAGAAATGGGCAGAAGAACCATTCTTTATATTTTCTGTTTATTATCCCTTGTCAATTATGCATATTGTATATGTATTCTCACAATAGATAGCTTGTTGTTTCAATCTGTTAAGAATGCCTTTGGATGAAGGGTATTTTAAATTTTATTTAGCAGAATTTATCAGTCTTTTCTTTATGGTTAGTTTTGTTTGTTTGCATCTTGTTTAAGAGAACTTTTTCTACTCCCCAGTTCCAAAGATATTCTATATTCTTCTCTAAAAAAAAAAAAAAAGAAAAGAAAAAAAAGGAAATGGGCAGAAGACACAAACAGACATTTTTCCAAAGAAGACATTCAAATGGCCAACAGACATGAAAAAGTGCTCAACATCGCTTGGCATCAGGGAAATCCAAATCAAAACCTTAATGAGATACCACCTCACACCAGTCAGAATGGCTAAAATTAACAAGTCAGGAAATGACAGATGTTGTCCGGGATGCAGAGAAAGGGGAACCCTCTTACACTGTTGGTGGGAATGTAAGCTGTGCAACCACTCTGGAAAACAGTATGGAGGTTCCTCAAAATTTCAAAATAGAGCTACCCTAGACCCAGCAATTGCACTACTGGGTATTTACCCCAAAGATGAAATGTAGGGATCAAAAGGGGTACGTGCACCCCGATGTTTATAGCAGCAATGTCCATGGTAGTCAAACTGTGGAAAGAGCCAAGATGTCCATCGACAGATGAATGGATAAAGAAGAGGTGGTATATATACACAATGGAATATTATGCAGCCATCAAAAAGAATGAAATCTTGCCATTTGCAACGATGTGGATGGAACTGGAGGGTGTTATGCTGAGCGAAATAAGTCAATCAGAGAAAGACATGTATCATATGACCTCACTGATATGAGGAACTCTTAATCTCAGGAAACACCCTGAGGGTTGCTGGAGTGGTCAGGGCTGGGAGGGATGGGGTGGCTGTGTGAAAGGCACTGGGGAGAGTATGTTCTGTGGTGAGCACTGTGAATTTTGTAAGACTGTTGAATCACAGACCTGTACCTCTGAAAGAAATAATACATTATATGTTAGAAGAAGAAGAAGAAGAAGAAGAAGAAGAAGAAGAAGAAGAAGAAGAAGAAGAAGAAGAAGAAGAAGAAGAAGAAGAGGAAGAAGAAGAAGAAGATAGCAGGAAGGGAAAATGAAGGGGGGGAATTCGAGGGGAAGATGAATCATGAGAGACTATGGACTCTGAGAAACAAACTGAGGGTTCTAGAGGGGAGGTGGTTGGGGGGATGCGTTAAGTGGTTGATGGGTATTAAAGAGGGCATGTTCTGCATGGAGCACTGGGTGTTATATGCAAAACAATGAATCATGGAACACTACATCAAAAACTAACGGAATGTATGGTGATTAATATAATAAAATAAAAACAAAACAGAAAACATAATAATGTTCGTATCATAAGAGTCCCAGAAGATGAAGCGAGAGAAAAAAGGGGGAGAATGTTTATTCCATGAAGTAATAGCCAAAAAGTTCCCTACTATGCAGAAGGACACAGACATCAAAATCGAGGTAGTACAGAGAACACCCATTAAATTCAACAAAAGCCCACTATCTCTAAGGTATCATAGTCAAACTCACAAAATACAACACAGACAAGGAAAGAATCCTGGAAGGAGCAAGGAGACAAAGGTGCCTAACCTCAGGGCTTTCAGTACAACACAATTCTGTAAGGTGATGGTCAGACTCGAATCCCACAGAGTCATCACATCCACATCTTCTGGAAGACTGAAAAAACAGCATCCTTAAATTAAAGTTCCACCAACTCTAGGAAACCTTGAGTCCCTTGTACTAAGGTTCTCCCTCTGTGTGTCCACTGTGTCTTTTCACAGAGCCCTAGGAGAGTCATCTGTTTAGTCCTATCTGCAGGAGGGAACATGTGAGATATCCACCCTTGAACCTCAGTGAAGGAGCTTATCAGGTACTTTTCACAACAAATGCAGGAGGGAAACACCAGAGCATCAGTGCTTGGGTTCATGTGTCACTAACATCTTAGTCTGTTCCACCTGCTGTAAGAATGTACATGGACTGGGTAGTTTTAAACAACAGACACTCATTTCTCAGAGTTCTGGATTCTGGGAAGTCCAGGTCAAGGTGCAGACAGATTTGGTGTCCAGAGAGCAGCCACATCCTAGTATGTCTTTTCCCTGTCACCTCACATGGGGTCAAGGGGCAGAGAGCTTTCCCAGTCCTGGTGTAAAAGAGCAGTAATCCTGTTATGAGGCTGCACCCTCCTGACCTAAGTGCTCCCCTAAGGCCCCCCCTCCTCCTCCCATCCCATTGTAATTAGGTTCAACATGGGGATGGGAGAGGTTATACACACTGACCTGATATCAGCAACTGAAAGATCAATTAGTTAGTCCCTGCAGGTGGAAGGCTCCTCCCATCCAGCAGCTCAACCTGAGGATTCTCATGAATCCAGTAGAAGCTTCTGGTCTCTGCATGCACACAGCAAACACAAGATCTTCAGAACCAGCTGGTGACCTTGGGGCATGGACAGCTTCCACTGCAGACATTGGGTAGAACTCGGTCTACTTCTATCATTATCTTTTTACTTGTGAGGTTTCCATGGATTATTCTTCTAATTTTCCAAGGATTCATACCATTTTCTACTCAGAATGGCTATTTCTTTCTTTTCTTCTTGCAATTTTCATATTGTGTAGTAGAATTTGTCACCACATGATATCTTTTGATTATTGCTGACTAGCTTGTTGACCTTCATTCCTCTCTCTTCTCCTCCTGCCTCACACATGGGAAATCCAACAAGAACCACGGGTTCTCCCTCCTTTGATGCAGGTAGGACATTGACTCCACACAAGTCCCTCCCATGAGCAGGACCCCCTCCCTACCACTGACCCGCAGCACACACCCTGAACCAGTGTCCTTCCCTGGTTCTATCCAAGCAGTTATGACTTGCTGAAAAGTCTGACCTGTTCTCAATAGACACAATGGTGAAGAAGGTGATAAATGTTTCTGTTTGTGTGTGTGTGTGTGTTTGTGTGCATGTGTCACTGTGTGTGTGTGTATGTGTGCATGTGTCACTCTGTGTGTGTGTGTCCATGGTCATTAGAGTACACATGCACACAACATGCTGAAGGAGGATTCACTGCTTTCCCATGCTGTCACTAACATGGCTGTGCGCATCGTTCAAGACAGTGACTGCCACCATGGATCCTTCCTCTCTTGCTTTGGATTGTTGATGGCTCTATAGCTTCAAGTCCAGCATGCACTTTATGCTGCTTCTAACAAGTTTGCATGTTGAGCTGGGTGGTTCTGTGATGCAAAGTGCATACAGCTGGGACTCCTATAATGGAAAAGTTAAATTACATAGAGATATTTGTAATTCATTGGCATTTAGGGACAATAGTAAGCAGGTCTAAGCAAATCTGTCTTTTGCAATTTTCATATTGTTTAGTAGAATTTGTCACCACATGATTGCCTACAAAAAAAGTTTCTAAATCAGTGTCTGAATAACTATGCACAGAATCAAGTGTTCAGAGAGGCTCCCTGGCAGAAACTGCTGTATATGTAGAGCAAGCCCCAGACCCTGACAAGAAACCTGTTCATAATATATGTCTGCATTTGTTCTTGGGCCTTAAAGACGGAATTGGTGAGTAGTGTGCACCCCCTGGTGCTCTAGATCCCATTCTACAGTTAAGATTTTGCCTGGGCTCACAATGATGTCCCCTCATTGTGTCACTTGCAAAGTCATATACTGCCGTGTCCTCAGTTCTCAGGCATGCATCTGCAGATACAGCGTGTTCTTGGTGTTGTCTTTGGAGATGGAGAATCAGCCCTTCACAGAGTCTACATAGTATGTGCTACTTTCATCATATCTAATAACTGAGACCCACTGCAACCCCTTCCCTGTACCCTGGCAAACCCAGCTCATGGCATTACTACTGAAGGTGAATCCAGAGGCTGCCCAGGAGAGTCTCAGGGACCCCTAAATTTCACCAGGTCTCCCCCAAGATCCACCAGCTGCACCTCACAATGGACACCTGCAGACACAAGATATGGTCAGGAAATTTTCACACACCCACTGTTTCTCTCCTTCATATCCACTCACATACTCAATCTTTTTTGTCCTCCATGAATTACCTTTTAAAAGAATATCAAGGAAGTGCTTGCTCTAGCAGCACATATACTAAAATTGGAACAATACAGAGAAGATTAGCATGGCCCCTGCAAAAGGATGACATGCAAATTCATGAAGCATTCCATATTTTGGGGTGTTATGCACAATGAATTATGGAACACTACATCAAAAACTAATGATGTAATGTATGGTGATTAACATAACAATAAAAAAAGAACATCAAGGAAAACCCAGGTCATCTAAACTCCATGGTGAGTTGTCTGTGTTCTGTCCTGATCAGTGAATGGGAACACCTGGGTTTCCCAAAGCTGGGGCTCCTCTCCCTGTTTTAATCAGCAGAAGGAGGGCCCTATTTGCATTCCCTCACATGGGATCAGGGGGCAAGGAGTTTCCCATTCCTGGTTTATAAGGGCACTAATCCCATCAAGAGACTGCACCCTCCGGGCCTTTGTGCTTCCCTAAGCCCCGACCTCCTCCTACCATCACATTGGCCTTAAGTTTCAACATGGGGATGGTAGAGGTCATACACTTTGAGCTGATATCAGCAACTGGAGAATCAATTAGTTATTCCCTGCAGGTGGAAGTTTCCTCCCATGGAGCACCTCAACATGAGGACTCTCATGGATCCAACTGAAACTTCTGTTCTTCACATGCACACAGTGAACACAGAACCTTCGGTACCAGCTGGTGACTTTGTGGAGTGGACAAATTCCACCTAAAACACTGGGTAAGATATCAGTCCACTTCAATGATCATTTCATAATGTGTGCTGCGTCCCTGTAATCAATCTCATTTTCCTAGGATTCAGACCTCTGTCTACTTGGAATGGCCATTTGTCTCATTTGTTCTCCAAGTTTTCATATTGTTTAGTGGAATTAGTCATCATACTCTATCCCTTGATTATTGCCTGCTAGCTCCTTGAACTTCTTTCCTCTCTCTTCTCCACCCAACACACACATGGGAAATCTAACAAGAACCAGTGTGTTCTCCCTCCTTTGATGCAGGTAGGAGATTGACTCCAAACACGCTCCTCCCATAGTGAGGATGATGAAAGTTTTATAATCAGTGTGTGTGTGTGTGTGTGTGTGTGTGTGTGTGTGTGTGTGTGTGTGATCTTCAGAGTCCACATCCACACCATGTCCTGGTGGGTTTCCCTCTGCTTTGCCAGTCAGTCAATAATATTGATGCTGTGAGCACGGTTTAAGACAGTGACTGGACCATGGTTCTTCCATCTCTTGCTTGGGGGAAAAAGCTATAATTAGAGAGGAAGCCCCAGAACCTGAGAAGAAACCTGCCCATAACCACCTTCTACACCTGGGCCTGGGGCTGAAGGACAGAATTGCTGAGTATTGTGTACTCCCTGGTGGTCCAGATCCCCTTCTACACTCAGGTTTGTGTCTGGGCTCACATTGACATCCCCTCACCGTGTCACTGGCACAGTAATACATGGCTGTGTCCTTAGCTCTCAGGCTGTTCATCTGCAGATACAGCGTGTTCTTGCCGTTGTCTCTGGAGATGGTGAATCGACCCTTCACAGAGTCTGCATAGCTTGTGCTACTTCCATCATACCTAATCCATGTGACCCACTGCAGCCTCCTGCCCGGAGCCTGGCAGACCCAGTGCATGTAGTAGCTGTTGAAAGTGAATCCAGAGGGTACACAGGAGAGTCTCAGCGACCCCCAGGTTTCACCAGGTCTCCCCCAGACTCCACCAGCTGCACCTCAGACTGGACACCTGCAGACACAAGACATCCTGGTCAGGATAATGTCACACATCCCTTGTTTCTCCCACTCATATCCACTCACATACTCAAGGTCTCTTATTCTCTGTAAATTACCTTTTAAAACAGCAACAAGGAAAACCCAGGTCAGCCTAAACTCCATGGTGAGCTGTCTGTGTTCTGTCCTGATCAGTGAATGGGAACATCTGGGAATCCCGAGGCTGGGGCTCTTCTATCAGCTGCAGGGTGTCATTTGGCTGATATAATCAGTAGAGGGAGGGCCTATTTG
The DNA here is from genome assembly GCF_003265705.2 of Callorhinus ursinus. Lineage (NCBI taxonomy): Eukaryota > Metazoa > Chordata > Mammalia > Carnivora > Otariidae > Callorhinus > Callorhinus ursinus. The sequence goes on along the minus strand of NW_027397211.1, from coordinate 247,789 downwards.
CATACCCTCTAAGTGTATAGCCAGCTTGAGATCTAGGTTGACTGAGACGTCAGGGATGAGAGCAGGTGTGACTGCTGTGATTTTGTGGTTTGACAGCGTTTGGAAAAATATGATTTTTTTATTATATGATTTTCCAGAGCACAAAGGTAGCCTCCATGTGTTACCTTTCTTTACACATGCACAGAAATCTTGAGGTGTAGATTTCATATAACCCCAGTAAGAGATGTGAACCTACACCCAGAATTTTAGAGGGTTTGTAAGGTGTCCAAGAGCATATATGGGGTGAGAGTGACCCCAGGATCTGTTCTGTGCTCATCCCAAATAGACATTATTTCTCCCCCGAACAACCTGCAGAACCCCTCCTGTAATGGGGACAGGATGATTTTGCTTGTTCTCGAGTTTACCTGAAATACAGAATCAGGGTTCATGCAGCTGTATTTTCCAGCCTCTAACATTTTACTATCTCTGTGTTTTGCCAGAGTCATCTCTGTGATTATCTGTAATGGCTTTGGTGAGTCTATTTGACACAGGATGAACTGAACGCATGCAGAGTCTGTGATATGATAAATGCAGGTGTCAGAATCCACTTTATCCAGAGTGAGCAAATCAATTCTCCCTACAATTTCCTGTTTTTCTCCTAGAATGCCTCCTTCCAATCTTCCCTTCTTCACTCTGTCCCCACATAACTATTGATCTTTCTCAAGTTACCTTAGATTGGCTTTAATTTTATAGAATATATAATTCTGTAATTGTATTAAATGTACTTTCATTTCCTTAACCAAATCCTCTACAATACCACCGTGTTTCTGTTTGTAGCACAAATCATAGTTTTTAATGATGGGCAGGTTTCCAAAATGGCATTGAGCACAATATGTCCATTCTTAAGCTGATGATTGGGCTTGGGATTGTTTGCATGTTTCTGTATGTCAATAAAGTCATGCCTCAGATTGGAGTTGCAAGAACTAAGAAAATAAATATGACAAGCTGCAGATCAGCAAATTTGAATCAGTATATTTGATAATTGTGGTCATTAGACAAACAACAAACTTAAACACTGGTGATAGAAAAGTGCTCACAGGGGGACTAAGAACCAGCACCTTAGCATATTGTGAACACAGACCCCTACGAGAAACTATCACCAGATTTAGCTATGGTATGCAATGGATTTCTTGACATCAAGTGCGCTAAAGGTGTTATAGTGTGAAGTTCTCCAGGACTACATTACTAAACTGATACTGTCCTCGTGCATCCCTTTCCTGTAGGATGGGGACAAATCACAAATCACCACCCACCCACCCCCAGTGGTCCTGGCAGGATGGGAGGAAGATGACTCAGAGTAGGAATGCATGGAGACCCATGCCCCCATATCCACCACAGAAATAAAGAATTTATCTGCAGAGGAAAACCCTCAGAATTAGCATCCTGTGGTCACATAGGATCTGGGAGAGGAACAGATGTCACCACCAGGGTTCAGTTGAGGACCACACACCCTTTTCACATGGAATGAAAGCTTTAATCTCCAGGAAAAGGTAGGAAAACAGGAAGTTGTGGACACCCGGGGACAACTGGAGTTGCAGGAGTGAGCAACGAAGAACAGAAATGACTGTGTACCTGAGATGGGCAAGAATACCTGGACTTGGACTGCTGGTGGAGGAGGGGCAGGGACAGGAGCAGGCCTCTCCCAGAGCCAGATTCCCGGTGAACACCTGAGGAGAAGGCTTGGGCAGCAAGTCAGAGCATCCTTGTGGCCCCACCCCTTACACCACATTAACGATTGCCACCTGAGTGGAGCAGTGGAGTGCACTGGAGAGAGTGGAAGTAGACTCTACATGGGAGAGCCCAAGGAGATCACAATGCCGATCAGGGAACAGAAACAGGGGATCACTGGAGGAACCTGAACTCTCTCGTGGCCACAGCAGAGACACACTTCACGGCTGCCACCCAGGCAACCCCAGCTTTCCAGTGGAGCCAGGAAGAGACACACACCCCACAGCACAGTCCTCACAAAGACAGGGTGTGATCATCTACAGGAGGAAACAGAAACCACTAAAACATAATAATGATCTAATACCAACTGCCCTATGCAAGTTAGACATTCAACCACACTCCACCACAAGCCCAGGGGTTCCACACTGTTAGGGAACATCTCTGCTCCTACCTCCTCTATCCTCTCATGTTTAAAGTCCTGGGTGTGCAAGTTTGGGGACAGCAGCTACAGGTACACATCATGTTGAAATTTGTCAAAGCTGCTCAGTCCACTGCTTCTGGTAGGTCAGATCTGCTCCACTGGCTCACTGATCCTGAGTGGACTTAACTCCCCTAATACAGCTTCACTACCAGGTATGTTCATGTGTAAAGTATGTAATAGGATGGCAGAGCTGTGAGATTTTATCATCGCTGCAATCAGTGTCACCTCCCTGGGAGCCCCCTGGGTAAGCCCTTCTCTGTGAGTGACACATTTACATATTAACACCTTCTCTGATCCTGCATTGACACTTCACACCTGAGTGACAAGGGCAGGTCACCCACTCAACTCATGTCCTCACCACTGCACCCAGTGATTTAGACCAGTCCTGGGCAAAAGCGCTTATCTGTGTATTTTCATGAACAGAGCCATGGATGCAGGATCTCGTCTCCTGGCTCTCCTGTAGGTTGTTACTGTGAATGAAATTATAAATAGATCACCTGCTTGACCCAAGAATTGGAGACCATGAAAAGTTGGATGATCCAATTATGAGGTTACATCTGGACCCTGTGCTAGGGCTGGAAGAGTGGACTGACCTGCTCTGGGACTGCAGAGAGGAGGGGACACCCCCATCATCCAGGTCCAAAGGAGTCTCATGCTTAAAGGTATTCTCTGGGCCAATAATCTGCACAGAGGGAGGTGAGTGTCCACCCTGGCTCCAGGGTGTGTGTGGACCTAGATGGAGACCCGCAGATATCACTGCCCACAGGCAATGAAGTATAATAGGTGTGCTTATGTTTATGTGGGTGCGGGTGGGTTGCTATGGGTGCTCATCCCCAGGAACCAAAACATTCATGTGGGGCTAACAGAAATCTGTGATGTTGTGGATATCACCAATGACAACTCTGGCTGGACACTAGGACGTGTTCCCTGGTCGATTGCAGACAATTTATAGAGATTGCCTCTACACAAGCCCTTCAGTGAGTGCAGGTGGTAAATTTTTATACTCTCTTGTGTGTGTGTGTGTGTGTGTGTGTGTGTGTGTGTGTGATCTTCAGACTCCACATTCACACAATGTCCTGGTGGGTTTCTCTCTGCTTTCACATGCTGTCAGTAATATTGATGCTATGAGCGCGGGTCCAGACAGTGACCGTCCCAGTGGTCTTTATTCACTTTCCTTGGATTTTTTATGCCTTTGTAACCTCATGGCCAGCATGCACTTTATGCTGTTCTAGCAAGCTTGCACACTGAGCTGGGTGGTCCTGTGAGGCACAGTGAGTGCAGCTGGGACTCCTGAAAATGTTCAGATGATGTGCATGGAGATATTTGTAATTCGTTGATATTTAGGTACAGAAACAAGCAGGTGCAAGTGACACTGTCTTTTGTGCTTGTTAGTAGAGTTGATATCTTTTTTTTTTTTTTTTATGTCAGAGAGTGAATAGGTAAGCACAGAATCATGTGTGCAGAGAGGCTCCATGGCGGAAACTGCTCTATGGAAAGAAAGCCCCAGACCCTGACAGGAAAACTGCAGATTTTATCCACATGCATCTGCCTGTGGTGTTTGAAGACATAATTGGTGAATAGTGTGCACCCGCTGTATGGCCAGTTCCAGTCTACAGAAAGGTTTGTGTCTGGGTACACTGATGTCCCCTCACTCTGTTGCTCACACAGTATTATACAGCCGTGTCCTCGGTTCAGGCTGTTCTACTGCAGATACTGTGTGTTCTTATCACTTCACAGAATCTAAATAGCTTGTGCTACTTCCATCATCCTCTATACTTGAGACCCACTGCAGCCCACTGACTGGAGCCTGGAGGGCCCAGCTTATGTAGTAGCTACTTCAGGTGAATCCAGAAGTTGCACAGGAGAGTATCAGGAACCCCCCAGGCTTCACCAGGTCTCCTCCAGACTCCACCAGCTGCACCGCACACTGGACAGCTGAAGACACAAGACATCCTCATCAGGAAACTCACATATATGCTGTTTCTCTGATTCATATCCACTCACATACTCCATGTGTCTTGTTCTCTGTAAATAACCTGTGATGTAGGTACCCATTTATCACCATTTCACAGGTGGATAGGTGCACACTGCAGCACAGAGGGGCTTTCTGGATGTCCAAGAGAACAATATCAGGTAAGCGTGAACCCATGTTTGGCCCTATGCTCCCCACCATGGGATATGCCTGCCCCCCTGAACCACCTCCAGGTCACTGTTGGTCATATGCAGTGAGGTGTGCAGGCTTCCTGAGTTTCCAGATTACCAAATTGACTGAAGGGTGGAGACCACTTTTTCTGTCTTAGAAACATGGAGACACTGAGAATCCTAGAGACTCACTGAGCTGATGGAAACACTGCAGGTTTTCAACAAACCCAAAGGGCATTCTCTGTACACATCCATGGAAAGCCTTAATAAAAATAAAATGCTAGAATCATTAGCAAACAATGAAACTCAGAACACCTGAGATCAGAATGGATGCTGTTATTTAGGGAAATGTCCTCAGCTATGAAATGGAGATCATCGTACTTCTAATCTCAATTTATAGCCATGATCCCACTAGCTAAATTTTTCCCATTAACTGGTACATCACAAATTTGGGTATTAACATTGTCATTATTGATTTGCAGAAAGGAAGACACATCTGTGTTTTGACAGTTTTTCCAAAGTGTTTATGTGTTTGTTTTAGGAGAAAGTTTACAGAGCAAGGAGTTGAAAACCCTTAAGTAGAGACCAGCCCTCAACCAACCTTTTGTTCTAGATCATGAGCTCCATGATTCCTGAGTTCCCCTGGTTGATGAACACTCCCTGATGGTCCTAGTGTACCTGTTGGTGTCACAGACACTTGCAGAGATACAGAGACTACTTTTCTGCCTTCCCCATTTATGCAACATGCAAGAAGAGACCCTCCCATCATGAGCACTACAGACACCCCTTTTCAGAGGATGTCTCCTCCTACTCATTTCCCATCTTTCACCCCTCAGTATGCTCCTTGTCTTTAAAAACTCAGCTATAAATTTCTGTATTCAGAGGTGAGCAGGAATCTTGCATTAAGATGTTCTTATCAGTTTCCAAGTTTCAAAAGATCTTATTTAATAACAGAGGGAAAAAAATGAAAGATTTCTGGACTTACAAATTCCACAGGCAGGAAACAGGCTGATAAAATGCTCATCTTCAAACATGTGTCAGCTTCTAACAAAAAGGAAGGGTTGATCCCAGAGAGAACAACAAGCCCCAAAAGAAGTCTGAGACAAGCATTCTCAGGCTCTGAAACCTAATGGAGTTTGTCAAGATGGATATGCAAATTGTTTAGCGTGGGTGACATCTTTTTAAATTACACTTTATCTCTCCTCTAACAAGAACGTCAGTACCTACTATCATATACTTGCCTTGCAGTTGTATTTTATGGAAAGAAATATTGTGATGAAGAGCTTTTTACCCCCAGATGGAAGCAACCCACTGTTTCACTATACCGGAGCTATATATTCAGATTTGGAGATTTAGAGGTGATGATACTTATGTACATTTTGGACTTGCTTTAATATTTAATAGGTTTACTTCTTAAAAAGATTTTATGATTTATTTATTTACATTTATTTATTTTAGAGGGAGACAGAGTGACTGAGGGAGAAAATATGAGCAGGTGGTGGGGGAGACGGGGCAGCAGGAGTGGAAGGAGCAGACTCCCCACAGAGCAGGGTGCCTGACTCAGGGCTCAGTCCCTGGACTCCAGGATCATGACTTGAGTCGGAGGCAGACGCTTAACCACTGAGCCACCTGGGCTTCCCCATAGGTTGATGTTTTGGTGGATGTTTCTGTGTGTAAGTTCAATGTGATGAGGTATCATGGTCAATATTTGCAAGTAGGAGTGTGTCTTGTGTTCATCTGATTCATTCCTGAACCTGTGGATGATATCTTATGTATTCAGAGGGAATTTGCCATGTTTGATTAATATAGAGATCTTGATATTACCACCATGTGGGTTAGTCCAGACCTGGAACTCAGGACAGAGAAGAGCAGTCATGTCCTTTGGATCTTGGGCCCGCAGAAAGGGGGCCCTGAAGACCCTACACATTTAGGAGGATGAAAATCTCACCACCAAGTGCAGGCACTTTCCTATATAATATCTGATTCCTTCTGGTGCTGAGATTCTAATTGAACCCTGATGGATACACATGGATGAACCAAACACTCCATGAAGGGCAGAGTGTCTTTGCAGGTAACAGCAATGAAAAACACACAGAGGAGTGATTTCCATTGAGAGCACTCCTGGGCCTGGTGTGTACTCATACTCTTTAGCCTTCATTGGATGATGTAAGACACTAGCCAGTGGAGGGTGGAGGCAGCCCTACAAGATGGAGGTGGATGCAGCGTCTGTGATGTAAGAGCAGAACCCATGGTTACCACCAAGGCTAATTGTGATGAGAACCAAGGGGCATGCCACAGTAGGTCCCACACCTGAAGCATTACAAGAAGTTTGCTGCCATCTAATTGGTGTCCTAAAGCATCTGAGGTCTTTCCCTTCAGGTGTTACATTTTCATAGGTTCTATTGTATGGTAAATGTAGCCTCTCTAAATAAAGTGAGGGTCAACTTCTTCTCCTGGGAGGAATTATCCTTGTGTCTTTGTCTCTGGTATAAACCTCTGCCCCATCTTCTGAGAGTGAAGGGAAAGGTCTCCTTTCCATGCAGCTAAAATCTGATATTGTGCCCAGTTGTTCCCAATTATTTGTAGTGTGAATCCCTAATGAAATTTCCCTTCATCTGAGAATTACCTTCAGAAGCAGGTCCTGGAATTCCTGGGTGGTGCCAGGTGGTGAAAAGTAGGGGGACATCACATGGTAAACAGACATCCTCAGGCTTGGACTTGTTCCCTACAGAGGACTGGGAGGTGTAAGGCAATGCCAGCTGACACTTGTCCATACTTCCTGAGTGCCCAGCAGCACCTGTGAACCATCCTGGTCCAGGAGATCAGGAGTACCACAAGCAGGCAGGACATGGGAGGCAATGTATCTGGACAGGCTGCCCGTGAGGTGTGGACACAGATGAGTTAAGAAGGGCAGCTGTGATATTAAGTACAAGCCAGGTGGCACTGTAGTGAGACACATGAATAATTTATTTTTTTTTTTAAAGATTTTATTCAGGGGCGCCTGGGTGGCTCAGTCGCTAAGCGTCTGCCTTCAGCTCAGGTCATCATCTGAGGGTCCTGGGAATGAGCCCCACATTGGGCTCCCTGCTGGATGGGAAGCCTTCTGCTCCCTCTCCTGCTCCCCCTGCTTGTGTTCCTTCTCTTACTGTGTCTCCCTGTCAAATAAATAAAATCTTTTAAAAAATAAAAAGATTTCTCTGTCCATTTTTGCCATTCTAACTGGTGTAAGGTGGTATCTCAATGTGGTTTTGATTTGAATTTCCCTGATGGCTAATGATGATGAGCATTTTTTCATGTGTCTGTTAGCCATTTGTAAGTCTTCTTCAGAGAAGTGCCTTTTCATATCTTCTGACCATTTTTTGACTTCATTATTTGTTTTTTGGGTGTTGAGTTTGAGAAGTTCTTTCTAGATCTTGGATACCAGTCCTTTATCTGTAGTGTCCTTTGCAAATATCTTCTCCCATTCTGTGGGTTGCCTCTTTGTTTTGTTGACTGTTTCCTTTGCTGTGCAGAAGCTTTTTATCTTGATGAAGTCCCAAAAGTTCATTTTTGCTTTTGTTTCACTAGCTTTTGGAGATGTATCTTGAATGAAGTTGCTGTGGCCAATGTCAAAGAGGTTACTGCCTATGTTCTTCTCTAGGATTTTGATGGATTCCTGTCTCACATTGAGGTCTTTCATCCATTTTGAGTTTATCTTTGTGTAGGGTGTTAGAGAATGGTTGAGTTTCATTCTTCTGCATGTGGCTGTCCAGTTTTCCCAGCACCATTTATTGAAGAGACTGTCTTTTTTCCATTGCATGTTTTTTTCCTGCTTTGTCAAAGATTATTTGACTATAGAGTTGAGGGTCCATATCTGGGCTCTTCATTCTGTTCCATTGGTCTATATGTGTGTTTTTGTGCCAGTACCATGCTGTCCTGGTGATCACAGCTTTGTAATATAGCTTGAAATCGGGCAACGTGATGCCCCTGGCTTTGTTTTTCTTTTTCAACGTTTCCTTGGTGAATCGGGGTCTTTTCTGATTCCATACAAATTTTAGGATTGTTTGTTCCAGCACTTTGAAAAATGTCATTGGAATTTTGATCAGGATGGCATTGAAGGTATAGATTGCTATGGGTAGCATAGACATTTTAACAATGTTTATTCTTCCGATCCATGAGCATGGAATTGTTTTCCATCTTTTTGTGTCTTCTTCAGTTTCTTTCATGAGTGTTCTGTAGTTCCTAGAGTATAGATCCTTTACCTCTTTGGTTAGGTGTATTCTGAGGTATCTTATGGTTTTTGGTGCTATTGTAAATGGAATCATTTCTCTAATTTCTGTTTCTACAGTTGCATTGTTAGTGTATAAGAAAGCAACTGATTTCTGTGCATTGATTTTGTATCCTGCCACATTACTGAATTGCTGGATGAGTTCTAGTAATTTGGGGGTGGAGTCTTTTGGGTTTTACCCATAAGGTATCATGTCATTTGTGAAGAGAGATAGTTTGACTTCTTTGTCAGTTTGAATACATTTTATTTCTTTTTGTTGTCTGATTGCTGTTGCTAGGACTTCTAGTACTATGCTGAACAACAGTGGCAAGAGTGGGCATCCTTAACGTGTTCCTGATCTTAAGGGAAAGGCTCTCAGCTTTTCCCCATTGAGGATGATATTTGCTGTGGGTTTTTCATAGATGGATTTTATGAACTTGAGGAATGGTCCCTCTATCCCTACCCTCTGAGAGTTTTAATCAGGAAAGGGTGTTGTATTTTGTCAAATGTTTTTTCTGCATCAACTGAGAGGAAAATATGGTTCTTCTCTCTCCTCTTATTAATGTGTTCTATCATATTGATTGATTTGCAGATGTTGAACCACCCTTACATCCCAGGGATAAATCCCACTTGGTCGTGGTGGATGATCCTTTTAATGTATTGTTGGATCCTATTAGCTAGGATTTTGTTGAGGATTTTGGAATCCATATTCATTAGGGATATCTATCTGAAATTCTCCTTTTTGATGGGGTCTTTGCCTGGTTTGGGGATTAAGGTAATGCTGGCCTCATAGAATGAGTCTGGAAGTTTTCCTTCTGTTCCTATTTTTCAAAACAGCTTCAGTAGAATAGGTATTATTTCTTCTTTGAATGTTTGGTAGAATTCCCCAGGGAATCCATCAGGCCCTGGACTCTTGTTTTTTGGGAGGTTTTTGATCACTGCTTCAATCTCAATACTGGTTATGGGCCTATTCAGGTTGTCAATTTCTTCCTGTTTCAGCCTTGGCAGCTTATAGATTTCCAGGAAGGCCTCAATTTCAACCAGATTGCTCAGTTTATTGGCATATAGTTGTTGATAATAATTTCTAATAATTGTTTCTATTTCCTTGGTGTTAGTCGTGATCCTTCCTTTCATTCATAATCTTATTAATTTGGGTCCTTTCTCTTTTCTTTTGGATAAGTCTGGCCAGGGATTTATTGACTTTATTAATTCTTTCAAAAAACCAACTTTTAGTTTCATTGATCCGATCTACTTTGTTTCTGGTTTCTAATTCATTGGTCTCTGCTCTAATTTTAATTGGTGGTTGATAATTCTAGAAAATTTGTAATTTGCCCTTTGTTTTCCCAGTGTTGCTCTATAAATATCTTAGTATTTTCTTCATGGTCCTTTTCATTTCTTTGGTGTCAGTTATTTCTTATCTTTGAACTCTGATTGTATTTATTTGTGGTTTACCTATTTCCCCAGTCTACCTATGATTTTTAAATTTCATTTATTTTTCCAAATACCAATTTCAATCTCCTTGATCTTTTGTATATGTATAGGCTCTATTTCTTTTTTTTCCTATTCTAATAATTTTAATCTATATGAATCAATAAAAATACCAATGATTATTTTTAAACTTTTTAAAATTTTTTTATTGTTATGTTAATCACCATACATTACATCATTAGCTTTTGATGTAGTGTTCCATGATTCATTGTTTTAAAAACTGTTTTTATCACAAAACTTACACTGTTAATAATGAAGATTTAAATTTTTGAAATAAGATATACAACTAGGAGAAGGTTACATATAAAACTAGTTAGAAATAAACACAGTGAATATTTAGTGTATAGTTTTTGCATATTTTCTCTTTCCTGTATTTTTACTTAAAATGTGGATCTTATTGAACATAATGTTTTGAACCCTTCTTTTTTTTTAATTTTTTTATTGTTATGTTAATCACCATATATTACATCATTAGTTTTTG
>NW_027397211.1:173043-222244 GCF_003265705.2 Callorhinus ursinus | reverse complement strand
TATATATATATGCCAAAAATAAGGGTAACTACTATGAAGGGATAAAATATGACTCTAAAAATGAAAAATAAAAAATGTTTTTTTTTTAAAAAGGGATTTATAAGATGTTGGTTGTAAAAGGGAAAAAGAAAAATAAAAAAAACAGTCAAGAAAAATTAACTTTGATGAAATAATGGATCATGGTAAAAAAAAAAAAAAAAAAAGCCATGAATCTATGTGCAGTATTCTCCTAGCGCTGGAGTACTCCCATTCTCCTTGATCGATCAACTTGGTCTTAGCTTGCTGGCTGTTTGTGCTGATCTTCTGGGGGAGGGGCCTGTTGCTGTGGTTTCCAAATGTCTTTGCCGGAGGCTGAATTGCCCCGCCCTTGTCGGTCCGGGCTAAGGAAGCTGCTCCGGTTTGTTCTCAGGAGCTTTTGTTCCCTGCAAGCTCTCGGTACAGCTTTGGAGGACCAGGGCAGAAATGGTGGCCTCCCAATCTCCACCCAGAGGAGCTGAGAACTCGGGGCCCCGCTCCTCAGTGCGCCCCCAGAGAAAAGCAGTCACTCCCGTGTCCCTGGTCTCTGGCCGCACTCCGTGCTCACCCGGCCTGTGATCGAGCGTTGCTATCTCTGGCACCCGACCCCGCACGGAGTCTCCAAACCCAGCAGATCCCTGCAGTGCGTTCCCGCACCGCTCCTCCCCGGGAAGGAAGGGGAGTCTCCCCGGATCTGCTGTTTGTTGGGTCCCTGCTGGGGGAGCCGTGCCCCGACTGGGCCGCAGATCACAGTTTATGGCAACCCCGAGCTGAGAGCCCGCGACTCTGCTCCGTCTCTGCAGCTGGCTTCCCTGCTCTGATACCTGGGAGCTCTGGCGCACTCAGGCACCCCCGGTCTCTCCGTGACCCCAAGGGTCCTGAGACCACACTGTCCCGGGAGGATTCCACCCCCCGCTTAGCCACTGTAGCGACGTCCCTCCGCCAAGCCAACTTGTAAAAGGTCCGATCTTGTGCTCTGCGGCTCTATCACTTGCCAGAAGCATCCGACGGAGGCCCCTCCCCCGCCGTCTATCCTCCCGAATATCGCCTCGGATTCACTTCTCCGCACGCCCTACCTTCCAGTAAGTGGTCGCTTCTCTGTTCAGAGAGTTGTTGCTACTCTCCTGTTCGATCTCCTGTTGAGTTCGTAGGTGTTCAGAATGGTTTGATCCCTATTCAGCTGAATTCCTGAGACCAGACCAAATCTAGGTCTCCTACTTCTCCGCCATCTTGCTCCGCCCCAATGATCTTTTTACAGAAATAGGAAAAATCTTTATACATACGCATATCCAAAGCACAAGGCAGTGACAGTGCAATCATGAGAAGGAAGAACAATCTTATGGACATCATGCTTCCTTCCTTATAAATATATTGCAGAGTTTTATTAGCTACAATGGTGTATGACTGGCATAAAATCAGATGTATATACAGTGTGGATTATGGTGACAAGAAGTAAACACAGGCATATACAGTCTGCATATTTCCCACAAGTTATCTAAGAAAACACAATGGGGAAAGGATAGTGTCTATAACAAACTGTGTTGGATATCCAGATGTAAAATAATGATATTTGGTCCTTATCTTATAGCATACAGATATACAGATCCAGGAAATCTCAAAATGGATTAAATTTATGCAATAGACCTGACCCTAAAACACCTAGAAGTAAACAAAGGGGCAAAACATGTCATTCACTTAGATATGATTTATTTGCTATAAAAACAAAATCACAGTCAACGAAAGCAAAGGCAGACAAGTGGGACTACATCAAAGTAGAAAGTGTGCAAAGTAAATATAAGCAGAGCAAGAAGGCAGACTATGAAATGGGAGTGTGTTCAACTATATATTGATAAGGAGTTAATATCCAAAGTACAGAAAGGACTGCTTACCTCAAAAGAAATTAAGAAAATGTCAATAACAATAAACAAATCCCCTGATTAAAATTTGGGCCAAGGATGGGGCAACTGGGTGACTCAGTAAGTTATGGGTCCAACTTTTGATTTCTGCTCAGTTCATGATCTCAGGGTCCTGGGATTGAGTCCTATGACAGGCTCTGTGCTCATGAGGAATTCAGTGGAGATTTTCTCTCTCCCTATCCCCCTGCTCTTCTGCTCATCCTCTCTTTTTCACTAAATATTTAAATAAAATATTTTAAAATTTTTTATTTTATTTTTTTGTTTTTCATTATGTTGAGTTAGCCAACATATAGTACATCATAAGTTTTTGTTGTAGTGTTCAACATTTCATTAGTTGCGTATAGCACCCAGTGCTCATCCCAACATGTGCCCTCCATAAAACCTTTTTTAAAAAATGGGCCAAGGTCATCTATATCCATTTCTCTATAAAAGACAAACAAATGGGGTCCCCTGCATGGCTCCATTGATTAAGCATCTGACATCACCTCAAGTCATGATCTCAGAGTCCTGGGATTGAGTCTCACTTTGGGCTCTACCACCCCCTAGAAATCTGCTTCTCTCTCTCTTTCTGCTCCTTCTCCCACTTTTGCAATCTCTGTCTCTCTCTCAAATAAAAAAAAATCTTAGAAAAAGAATGCAAACAAACGTCCATCAATGTTCAACATCACTAATTGTCAGATAAATCCAACACCAAGCCAGTGAGATATCACCCCATAGCTCTTACCAAGGCTATGAAAAAACCAAACCAAAGAAAATGAGAATGGACCAAGTGTTGGTGAGGATGTGGAGAACAGGCAACACTGGAATGCTCTCGATGGATGAACCAGGTAGTGTAGCTGCAATGGAAACCAGCGTGGTGAGCACAACCCACTAAACAGAGTTCCAAATCTGTTCCTGTACAAGTGACTTCATATCCAGCTGAGTTTGAGGAAGGTCTAGATCTCAGGTTGTGGGGAGAGGCAATAGCAGGAGATGGATGGACCCAGTGGAGTTGTCCTAATCTATTCCTGTTCACCTGCAGGAAAGAGGCAGAGACAGAGACACTGCAGGGGACAGCTGCTGTCAGAACACATGTCAGACCCTGGTCTCAGCAACTCTCCATTCAGACGAACCCGAGGTGGGTTGGTTCAGTCTGTGGAAACTCCATACATGAGGACCTTGTTGACAGTAGGACAGCATGCAGGCTGAAGCAGAGGAAGCTCAGCATCTGGGTATGGGGAAGCAAGAGATAATGAAAGCCCAACCAAACCACTGTCACCTGGGCTGGCTACATGAATACCCCAGTCTACATGGCCTATGTAATCTTTGAGAGTGCAGACCTTCACTCAAAGTCATGTCCTTGAGGTTCCCCTGGGTGGACATGTGCTTCAATAGTGTGTCTTTTTATAGAATAGTGTTCCATTGATGGATGTTTTCTACTTGGAGTATTCCTTTAATTTACAATTTCTTTTGGGTTGTTCTTAACTTCTAACAGAAATAATGACAATATAAATATTCACACGCCATTTTTGTGTGAACATGTGATTTCATTCTTCCGGAGTGGGATTTCCTGGTCACAGGTTGTGTATCCATCTTTAATTTCAAAAGAAACAGCCAAATGGTTTTCCAGGGCTGCTGTTTCATTGCTCATTCCCACTTGCAAGGTTTGAGGCCCCAGCTGTGCTGCATGCTCACCAGGATGGTATGGTCAGTCCTTCCTTCATGGCTGAGCCATTGTGATGAGTGCAGAGGGCATCTCATTGTGGTCTTGATTTGAATTTACCTGACAATCCATGGTGGGAAGTGTCTTCTCCTGTGCTTACTTAACATCTCTATACCTTCCTGGATGCAATGGCTATACAAGGCTCTATTTGTTTTATAGGTGGTTGTTGCCTTTCTTTCTATTGATATTTTTTTAATTTTATTGTGTTATGTTAGTCACCATGCAATACATCATTAGTTTTTGATGTGTTGTTCCATGATTCATTGTTTTTGTATAACACCCAGTGCCCCATGCAGTGCATGCCCTCCTTAATACCCATCAAGTTTTGAGGGCTCTTAGCATATTCAGGAGGCAAGTCTTTTGTTGGTTATGCAATTTGTGCATATTGTCCCTTAGTCTATAACTTGTCTTTTCTTATCTTTATTGTCACGTGGGCAGAAAAAAAGTATTTAATTTTTATAAAATCTATTTATAATATTTATTTTTATGTATCTGGTCTTTTAACCATAACATATTGTTTTCATGATTATGGTTACCTTTGAATAGTTTCTAGATTTACAATCTACCAAAAAATTTTTTGTTTGTTTCTTTGTTTTGTTTTGTTTTATTTTGTTTTGACTTGTGTTGACTTTTTCCCTAATTGGCTCAGCGTTGACTTGTTCCCTAATTGATCTCTGGTAACTCAGGATTTTATTGTTTGCTTTCAAATTTATAGAATCTGACAATTCATTTACATGGTGTAGTTTTCATAAACTGTAGACAATTCTGTTCACATGCTCAAACTTGAACTTGAGATTTCATGACAGATGCTGTGCTGTATCTTTTCCCCCAATTTCTCATCAGGTTGAAGAGATGTGCTTCCTGTATCAATAATAGATATTTACCTTTCCAGGTATTTGGATTTCTATATATCTCATTGCTCTGGAGCTCTCTGCACTCAACTGCATACTTGAAGCAAGATGTTTCCTTCAAAGCTATCATGTGAGACCCTGAAAACTTATTTTGTGCTTCTTAGTGTCTGACACTCCATGATGAGAATACATTTAGCTGTTTTGTCATTTCATAAAGCATTTCATTCTTGCATGTTGGGCACTATAATTTATCTTCTTCCATGGAAGATAAGCTTATATCTCTATCTCTAGAATTTTTTGTAGATTTTTCTAGATTTCTTATCCCCTAATGCTGTTCCAACATCAGGCACAATGTTTCACTAAAGGCATATTTTTAACTTAATTTTCACTCTGCCCCATTCAGTGCAGGAGCCCATGAATGGGCTGATTTATATGGAAGGTTTCTGTCCATATGCAAAGGGCTTGGTGATATTGAATGTTTATAAACACATATAGCACCACAGTGGCATGCACCACTAACAGGGGACAGCAGTCTTCTCAGAGGAGAAGAGAAAGGAAGACAGTGCTCTGGGACAGTGAGGTCCGGTAGGAAACTCAGGCGTGGCAGGAAATGCCATCTCCCCACAATTTCCAGTTCTGCAGAAGTGGGACCCAGGGGAGGGCCAGCGCTGGATCTTATGAAGGAACCACCTGAACTGTTTGTCTGTATCCTCCATACATCGTAATATGTGGTTGTATCTGAAGTTTCTATGCTGGTCATTGTCATGATCACCTGCTGTTTGGAGGGGTCCTTGGAAATTGTGAGTCACCTCTTCAAAGACAGGTTGTAATCCTTAACATCATCCCAACACATGTTGGGGATCCACTCCAGTGACTTCCCCAGGGCTGATGGATCCATGCTACACCCGCACCAGTAATGTTCAATGAGAACTCAGAGAAGAAGCAGTTGAGTATAAGGGTCTCCTTGGTTTCACCAGCCCAGAACCAGACTCCTGCAGGGAGACCTGAGACAGAACCCCTGTGGAGAAAGCCCAAGAAGACAGTGAAGCCACTTTAGGACTGGGACAGGAATCTTCTTCCCTGAAGGAGCCCCTGACCTGAGCATTCACAGGAATTAAAGGTCAACAGCAGTGGTGTAGAGCACAGGATGCCTAAGCTGGGACAGGTGAATCACTGCCCTAGTCACTGCACTAAACCCAGTGCTTGTCTTTTCAACTGTGGGGAGCTGCATTTGGGAAGACTTGTATCTTCACCAAGGTCCTGACCCCTGTGAGGTGACACAGGCTGCTGCAGCATGGGATGGGGGTGAGTCTCACCTGGAGGAGCAGTGAGCCCTTAGCTATAACACTTCATATTCAAATCCCATGGAGATACCCCCTCTCTCAGGACTGGGGCTCCTGGGACAGAAAGTCCTCTCCTTAAACCTCATCTAGGGACCCTCGCCCTGTGGTTCCTGTCCTGAAAGAGTGGGAGTAGAGGTGTGGAAGGAGGGTGCTCATCCTGCTTACAGAGGCAAAGGTGAGAGCTGGCAGAGAGCACAAAGGTATTCTGAGGGTCTTGAGCTAGTGTCCCTTTGATTGGGAAAGAGAGGGATGACAATATTCAATAAGACAGGGTCGATGCACAAATCATTTTTATATACAGTGTAAGCAAAGGCATGTTCTTGAGATATGTGCACAATGTGTGTACATTCCTTTAGCAATAGCCCATGGATACGGGGTCTTGATATGCCCAGTCAGCCCTGTGAGACACACGGGACCACACGTCTGCTCATCTCTCCTCAACAGCCCATGATTGAGTAGGGGTGCTGGGTAGCTGGTGTGGAGGGCACCCAGGAGAGCCACTAGCTGGCTGCATGTTCACCCTCAACCTCACCCCACACCTGCACTGGATATGGTCCCTTTTCTTGTCAAGTGTTGGAGACCTCATGCATCTAGATTTTCCTCATCACTACCTAGTATTCCATGCAGACCCTGGACATTTCCAGAACAGTACCAGTGATACACATGAACATCCATGGTGGCCAATCCAAGCTCCACAAATTTGTGGAAGTTAGGAATTTTGTATCTTCAATAGAACATGATAATTACCAACTTTGTAGTGTTGCTGTGGCATGATCTTGCCCAACTGTAGTGAATCCCTGCTCATGAAACAGGGTCCCACACAGTTTTTACAAAGGTGTAGAGGTAGGGTCATTCCCACCTGGGGCTGAGCAGGAGAGAGAGGACAAGGTGAAAGATGGCCATTGGCTCCCCAAATTCTCCTAGCAGAGAATATGCTGGCAAAGGCATGCATGTTCCCATATTGACAGAGATCCTGAAAGAGGAAAGGTGACCCCAAGGGCAGAGCCACAGTCCTGGTGTAGAGCCCTGAACTACAGAGAATCCCAGGCCTCAGAAATTGTTTCCCATTTGTTCATAGAAAGTACTGTTCACTACTTTATTCCTTCCATGTGATCTGTGGAATGGGAGTGTTTACAACTGGTGTTCCTTGTCAGATCCACCAGGCATTTTGGAAACAGATAACCTATTGTTGAGTATCATGGATCCTCAGAATACAAGGATACTTTCCCAGGATGGATCATACCCAGAGTCCTGCCCATATATGTTATAGATGATAAGAGTGGGAATTTTGGGTGATGATATTTAGAAACATTGTGGACTAGATTTTATGCCTTTTTAGGCTGAGGCTTTGGGGGTTGTAAGGATGTGATAAATGAATGGGTGTATGGGATGGATGTGGAGCTTGGTATCCCAAGGGTCGACTGTGGTAACCTGATAATGGTTGGAAGCAGTGAATGTTCTCTTAGATAACAAATGGGACTTTGCCATATTTCATTAACATAGAGATCTTAAGATGCAAATATTTTCATGATGGTAAATGTACTTGTGGTGAGCATAGCACACCATATAATCCTGTCCAATCACTGTGTTGTACTCCAGAAACATTTAACAGTGTGTGTCAACTATACTTAAGTAAACCCAGTGATGGGTATTAAGGAGGGCACATAGTGCATGGAGCACTGGGTGTTATATGAAAACAATGGATCGTGGATCACCACATCAAAAACTAAAGATGTATTGTATGGTGACTAACATAACATAATAATCAAATTAAATATTTTCTGGAGCATCCGGGTGGGTCTTAATGTAATGTCAAGTACTCTTATGAGACGTGGGCAAAGGAAGGTTAGGCCCCAGTAGAAGTGAGTTATGTGACCACTGATATTCAATGATCTCAAGACTTGCGAAGGTGGAGGAAGTAGTCATGAGCCTGAAAATGAAAAGGGTGCAGCTCTGAAAACCAGGAGGAACAAACTCAACCCCAGAGCTTCTGCAGGGGTGTAGCCCTGCCAGCACTGTGACTGCTGCCTAGTGGACTTGGTTTCCTGTAGATCTCCAGATGGTAGGAGAA
The DNA here is from genome assembly GCF_003265705.2 of Callorhinus ursinus. Classification (NCBI taxonomy): domain Eukaryota; kingdom Metazoa; phylum Chordata; class Mammalia; order Carnivora; family Otariidae; genus Callorhinus; species Callorhinus ursinus. The sequence goes on along the minus strand of NW_027397211.1, from coordinate 214,346 downwards.
TAACAAGTGTAGATCTGAGTCCTGTATGTGGTACCTGGACACACTGGTCACTGGAAATACGACGGGCTGGACCATGAGTGTCACAATTGTGTGGGTTTCCCCACACTGCCCCTGAGTGTGGTGACCACCAATACTGCCCCAGGGACAGGGACACTCCCAGGCTTTGGCGCATAGGAAGGAGCTGTACAGGGACTCTGCACTGAAGGGTGCACTGCAAGGATGATGTGCTGACCTAGATTGAGCTTGAACCTGGCACACCTGTGAGCTCATGACTTGTGACCATGAGTCCATGACTGTCCTACCAGAATGTCATGGGTGTGATGCTCAGAGACTGGAACATAGAAATTCATCCATGGTTCATGTTATTCATGTCCCTTCTTTGGGCTGCACTAGCTGTTAAAAGTTCAGGAAGACCTCTGCAGGTAAATCACATGGTCAGCCTTTAAACTTTGGAGTAAAGTCCTGTCATTCTCTGCAGATAATGACTCTCCCTTTGAGAAATAGCTGCAGACCTGTTCCTGGATCTTAGAACCTAAAGGCTTAAGGCTAAGTCACTAGGTTACTGTGTAAACTGAGCCATTCATCTTGAAGTGGGTGTTATATGAATGACCAAGCCATAACACTGGACATGCACAGTGACACTCCACCATCAAATGGAAGAAGGGATGGGGTCTGTAGAGGTGCTGAGGACACAAGCAAGTCACTTGAAATTGATGCCCAGATGCTCATGGTCCCCAGTACCTCTCCATTGCCTTCGTTCTCCCAATATGCACATGTGGCCTTATGGGAAGAATCCTACAATTAGTTTATAGAGGAAGAAAAAAACTTGAGCCTGGTTAACAGGTGGTTCTGCATGATATTCAGGCACCACATAAAGTGAAACTAACTAGTCTTTTTATGTTCTCCACCACCCTGAAGCACCTGGTTTAATAAACCAGAGAATTTTTTTTTCCTGAAGACAAGATTAGAGCATTAACTTGGTGGCAACTCCTTGCAAATTTGAGGCAAAGCTCAGATCCTTCAGGAATGAAGATTTTGTTCTTCCTACCAGGTAATGGACTGTGACAAGCTGAGATGCCTCCTAACAGCAAGGAGAATACATACTTAGTAGAAGAAGAAGGTAGCTACAAATACCAGTTTTCATTCATTTCTTGTTACAGAAATGAAGACCTTACCTGTCATGCATATTTCCTCCTTATTTTTCTGTAAATGTATGTGATGTTTGTTTTCTTCCCTCTCTTATTTCTTTGCCATGTAACATAAGATGTATTGACTTTACATCATTGCATTTAAGCATTTGTTTGTTTAAAGATTTCATTTATTTATTTATTTGAGGTAAAGAGAGTGCACACAATAGAGAGCACAAGCCAGGGGAAGAGGGAGAGGGAGAAGGAGACTCCCTGATAACTGGGGAGCCAGATTCAGGGCTCTGTATCAATACCCCAGGATCATGACCTGAGCCAAACTTAACCACCTAAGCCAACCAGGCACCCCAAATTTAAGAATTCTTAATTTCACATCATAATAGTTCAATTACAGCATATTGAGGAGAAAAGTAAACATTACTTAAGAGCTTCACCTACTCTACGGGGGAAGGGGTTGGTGTGTTTTTGCTTGTATACAGTATACTTGTCTCATATGAGGTGAAATGAAGAACTTGTTAATTATTTTCTTTGCAAAATGAGTGTGATCTAAGGAGATGCATATGGATGCCCAAGATTAAAGGAGCTTGACTTCTGATAGTTAACTCTATGTCAAAGTGACTGGCCATGGGTGCCCAAAGTAAACATTGTTTCTGTGGATGTCTGTGATGGTGACTACAAAGAGATTGGTATTTGCATCCATGGTCTCTGTGTAAGTGGACATCATCCAATCCATTAAGGTCATGAATAGAATAAAATGCAGAAGGATGAAGGGTTCCTTTATTCTTCCTTCCTACATGCTTGATCTGGAATATTCTTGTCCTTCTGCCCTTGGAGAGAGTTACACATTTATGTCCCCAGGTTCTCAGATGAGAGACTGTTTCAGAAACAGATGAAAATTACTCCACTGGCTTTCCTGGGACCCCAGCATGTGATAGTAGACATGGGACTTCTCAAACTATTCTCTCATGTACGCCAGTGGGCTATGGATTCTCTTCCTCACTATAACTATGACAACTACAAGGAGATTGTAGTATGTCCTATGGTTTACAGCAACTGAAAAAAAAAATACATCACACATATAAAGGCCTGAGAAGCAAAGTGCTATGAATGAAGTGTCATGTTGTGTGTTTTGGACAAGAGCTGGGTGAGGATAATGAGGAACTATGAGATCCTGAAGAAACCACATGATCCAAGAAGGGAGAGACCCTGGTTCTTGGGCTCGCATGGGGGAAGCCTGCTTCTGTTCATCCTGGGGACAATTCTTAGAGTCTTGTGGAAGCAGGAGTGCAGATGACAATCTCAGGTCGATAAAATAATTTATGAAACATAGGAATATAAAGAATGGACTGAGGAATAATCTAATAAGATGAATACATTTGAAGTGAAAATTTAAAACTTATCTATGTATAGTATATTGATGTATTGAAGTCAGTTATGGATAATCCCAAATACTGATATTTGGTCCATCATTAAATTTTATTATTTAGGAATTATTTATGGATGTGTATTTTATTTTATTTTTTTAAAGATGTTATTTATTTATTTGAGAGAGAGAATGAGAGAGAGAGAGAGCATGAAAGGGGGGAGGGTCAGAGGGAGAAGCAGACTCCCTGCTGAGCAGGGAGCCCGATGTGGGACTCGATCCCTGGACTCCAGGATCATGACCTGAGCCGAAGGCAGTCGCTTAACCAACTGAGCCACCCAGGCACCCCTATGGATGTGTATTTTAAAAATCAAAAACTAATGATGTACTATATGGTCACTAGCTGAACATAATAAGAAATTAAATAAATATATAAAAGTGGCTATCCCAAGATGAAAAAATCTTTAGTTACAAATTCTCTATAGATCTGTGTTCCTATACATTTATTTATAGCTATATATTAAAATCCAATAACTTTGTACTTAGAAATATCAATGTTTTCATAAAATCTGGAAAGATAAATGCAAATATTCACAAACAATTATTTCCTCAAATGTAGATTTTCCATCTTTTATTTCCAGAGAGCTTCTAAAATATATTTTAGTTTAAAAATTATTACAACATAAAACCTAATGATTATAACATGTAATACTAATAAAATATCATGACTATAAAAACACAGACCTACAAACCCAGAACATATTTTTCTAGCTGACAAGAAAGACAATTGACCTTCTGCCCCTGTTCCTGGGCCTTACCCTGTCCTTGTGGGTCCTGAGTGGCCCTGGTGTCCTGAATATCCCCTGGTGTCCTTATCTTCTCCTGGTGTACTGAGCACCACATGTGACCTGAGTGCACCCTGTGACTTGAGCTCCCCTGGTGACCTGAGCTGCACCTGATGTCCTGAGGGTTCCCTGGGGACCTGAGGGCCCCTGCAGCCCAACCTCTCCTGTGTCCCTGCAGGGAAGTTTGGGTCTGGGTTTACACTGATGTATCCTCACTCTCTCTACACTGTAATGCATGGCCAGGACCTTGGTGGCACTGAGATCTCAGCTTCAAGAACTGGTTCTTGGACGTGACCTTGGAGGTGGACATGTGGCTCTTATTGATGGGCTGTTGATATGCTTTATCTATGATTTATGAACCAATTCATTGCACCCAGTGACCTGGGATTGGTGGGTTGAATTCCACCAGAAATCACTGCTTGAGATGGAGAATGCAGAGATGGTGCTGGTGAGGTTCTGGGTCTTTGAGCCCCTCACCAGTCCTGGGTCTGACCCTTGCAGTGGCACCTGGGACAGGACACCTTGGGACAAGGAGATTCAGGCCCTGTCAGTCATGACATTCACAACCATCCCCACAGTCCCACGTGTGACATCTGAGACCATTGCATTGGGGAACTGTCACCAGACACAGAAGGCCCTAGAAATGCATATTCCCCCAGACCACAGCTCTGTCTTTGCCAGACACCTTGGCCTTGTCTGAGGAGAGAGCTATGAGCTCCCACTACATGAGAGTGGATTTTACCCTATCTATTGAGGAGAAGTTTGCATGTGTGGGATGGAGCCTGTCCTTATAAGTGGACAGGGACAGAATCAGGCTCTCCTGGACCTTTCCAGGACCACCTGTTGTCATCTCTTTCATGAACTCACAAAATATGTTGGTCTGGGTTGGGAGAGCCCATGATCTATGAACTGTGTTGGAAGCAGACCAGTAGACGGCCTCACCTTTCTGAGCATAAGAATAAATGTTGAACAAATGTGTAGATCACAATTTATTTTAATCTAAACAATTTTTCAAAAAGATATTTAATGGGATCCACATTTTAGGCAAGTTTCCAAATCTAGCCTTTAAATACACTCAATATTAACAGTCATCCCAGGCATAATTACATAGAAAAAATATATATTGATGCTAACTGTGGTATAAATATAATGATAAGTAAAGGGCACTGGTTCCCAAGATCATATTTCTTTTAGTTTCCACACTGATGTATTGAACCTCATGTGAACAACTACCTGCACAGCATAAGTGCACGTGGAGAACTTTGATCCTGATGGTCACTGCTTATGGGCTTTGTTCACCAAGACAGCTGCAAATCCTGGAAGTGGTACCTACATCCCCACGTGCACGACATTAACACAAGACATTCACTCTGTGATCTGACGATACAATTCCTATGCTTGGAGAGTGCCTTCCTTCTCCTGAGAAATCTACTTCACACAGGGACCTGTTAACTCAGGGAAGAGGGACATGGTTCACAAAGAAGTGGGTAACTTTTCTCTGGTGTAGTACAGAGATCATTAGTAACTGAGGCATGGCATCCCTCGAATAGCCACCTTGAAAGAAATAGAGTGGCTGATCTGGAGATGATTAGGATCTAAGTATTAAGTGTCTAATAAGAGATTGCAGGGATTATGTTTATAGCCCTGAAAGGCTTGTGCCAATAGAATAAATACTGAACTAGATGAATAACTTTCAAATAGAGATCAGATGACTAGGTAACAGATAGATGATCGATGGATACTTAGATAATTTTGTATTATTTTAAAAGACACTAGAGAGGAATCATATCATTATAAACATATAGAATGGAAATATCCATAATAGCCAATTTAAAAAATATTTTCATACTGAAAAAAACATTTTGATGTGTGTGAACTTTGGCATATGCCAAATAAGCATTTATGTCTTTAGATTTTTCTGAATAGCTACAGGTTCCACATAGAGTAGTAGATATCTCTTGTAGATATTGGTTGTGTAATTTTGTCTATGGCTCTGAAGCAGATCTTCCCTTATAACAGCACATGGAATATGCCTTTGAAATCTAAATCATTACATAGACAGGATCACATCTTTAAATGGAGAGAACATAAAGTTAGATCATTTGTGTTATTCACTATCTTCCAATTAATGATTTGATGAGGGCTCAGGAGTACCTGAACCATTTCCCCAGAGTGAGAGGTTATAAGGGAAATTGAGACTCAGAGGCAGGAAAACAGAGGACCCATAATCATGAATTTGTTCACAGCAACAGAAACTACAGAGGCCTACAGGAAACACCTCACTTCCTAGTCTCTCTCTGCACCTGCATCTGGGGCTGGGGCCTGTGGTCAGAGGGTCCTGAGGGACCCAGTAACCAGATTCCTCTTCCTCTCCAGGGCTTGCTGCTTCCACTACCTGGTGGTTCCAGAGTCTCACTTCCTTGGTGTCTTGAGCTCTGGGATGTGCCAGACACGAGCTCTGTCCTGGATCTGGACCATCGTCCCACTATCCTAACATTTACAACTCTTCCAACCTCTTCCTCAAAGACCCTTCTGCCCACCAGTCTTCATCCCTGCATCCACCATCTGTCCTCCTTCTTCTGGTCTCTTCCATTCATTTCTAGAGTATTTACCAAAAGTTCACCGTGCTTTTGTCAGATATCCTCATTATAATTGGCAGTGATCAAACAAACTACATAGATTAAGCCTCACAGACTCTCTCCATGATTTCCCTGAGTTCATTCCCTTGATGTCATTATGTCCTATCCCATCTCAGCTCCTGACCCCCCAGTTCTGTATTAAAACCTGTAGGTTTCATGAGTTGAACAAAATCTTCCCCCTTCAACATTAACCTGTCTCTTTATGCACTGTATATAGTCATTGGACAACCATCCAGCCAAGAAGGAACCCAGTACAGAGTGTTGAGGCACAAGTATTCTTGGATATAATTTTGGTATATTTTATCTAATAACCATGGAAATTATAAGTTTACAGAAGTAACTTGAATATGGAAACCTGGACCTTACTTAGAATAAGTTTCTGTGAGTTTACATGATCAACTACAGCCATGTGACCAGACAAAAATCAAGTTACAGGATGACTCAGTAACCACAACTCAAAGAAATGATCATTCTCATGTCTGCCCAAACTCCTGTGCTTCCACACCAATCAGTTTTCTGTGTAATTGGTTTTGAAATTACATATGGTGCAGATGGGATCATCCAGCGTGTACCTCAGGCAGTGGCTTCTCCTATGTAGGGCCATGAATGTGAGAGTCATCCATGTTCATGCACGTTCTGGTTCTCGCTTGCATTGTCTGCAACTAATATTTCAGTGATTAACCATTCACTATAGGAAGAAATCTTGCTGGCATCCATAGTGTAGGAATTACAAAGACAGCTCCTATAAGCATCTGTGTGCATGTTTTGAGTGCACATGTGCTGTAACTTCAACTTAGTTCTGTGGCAAACAGTTGGTGTGGCTGGTCATGAGGTCACGTTTGTGACAAACCTCACAAAAGAGTGGCCAATATTTTGTGCGGGGTGCCATTTTGCATTCCCACCAGTAGTACTTTACTCTGTTCCAGTGCCCATTTTATCCCGGGGAAGTTGTGAAATGCTTTACCCTCACCTCTGAATCATCTCTGTGGATGGCACTGGGAAACACAGTCAGACCTGCAGGAAGCACATGGATCACCGACCCTGAGCTTGCTGGGACACACACTCCAAAATTCCTCTGTAGGGCCCGTAGCAGGCCATGCCAAATGCACATCAGCAGCAGATTCGTTATTATGCATGGAATGGAATGAGGAAACCACTGCTGCAAGGTCCCTCAGAACTTCCTCTGTCCCCCTGAAGGCAGAAGTCAGTCTCCCACATGAAAAACATCCTCTCCCACATGAAAAAAAAAAGGATGTACAAAGACATCCTTCTCAACAGAGATAGGGACTTCATAGCTGACAAAGCTGGAGAAATAGACCTTGTTAATCTTTTGCTAATCTTCTACCTCAGGACAAATTGTGCTTAGAATTCCTCATTAAGTAAAGCTCCCAAATGTCTGTTTTTCTTTTCCTGTAAATTTCTCAAAAATGTATTTTCTCTTTGTCCAAAATGTGAAAAATAACTGCCTGCCTATTCATTTCTTAGGGTTTCAATTTCATTATGTGTCCACTGTGCACATGTAATAAAACTTTGGTTTTCTCCGCTGTCTACTAGTGTGAAGACTTCCTAAATCTGTGTGTCTAGCATGTGAGTTCTTGAACTTCCACAGGACCTGCTCTTACATTATCATCAAGATAAACTCATATTGCCTGTGCACATTGTGGGTTCACTGGGATGGACAGTGTCTGTAACCCTTAGGTCTAAATAGAGAGAAGGCCTGGTGTTCCACCAGGGTCCACTTCTTGTCCTCCTGAAGCTTATTGTGCAGGGAGCCAGGGCAGCTGGGAGCCCTCTGTCCTAGACGTTCCTGGAGTGGTCACTGGATGTGGCTGCGCCCAAACAGCAGGAGGTGTTGGGAAAGTACGATCGTCTGAGTGTCCTAGAAGGGGAATATTTGGATACTGATGTCAGTCTAGTATTTTCTATAATCATGTGGCTGTGAGACAAGTAACATGCATGTGGATATACTGGTACAATGTACAAGATTACCTCCAGAAACAAAAGTATCCTAGTGAGAACCTGAAGTGAAAATCCTGCTAAGGACTTCATAGGTTGTACATCTTTCATGAATTATGGGATAAAGTCTTATTCCAATGTAAGTTCTGAAACAATTAATCATAGATTTGAAATAAATTAATTTCCTAACAATTGCTGTCAGGAAGTTGTAAACATTTAATTCAGAGGAAAATCAATAGCCTTTAATGTCACTATTATGATTTAGATTTATTTTATACAGATAACTGTACAAATAATAAAAATATTGGTAAAACAGGTATTATAATGTTTTGAATGAAAATCCCAAGCAGATTGTTACTTTAGGTTGTCTTAATAAACGATATGGAATAGTGAATTCATCTGATAAATATACATATGTGAACTATTTTCAGTTTTAAAATATATTACAAGTTATGCAAGTAATTCCAATAAAACTTCCACAAGTAGCAAAATCTAAAAATACATGGATTTACATGTGTGATAATTCATCAGAGATTTTCAGTAAATGAGTTATACCAAGGATATTAAGGAAACAAGCACAGTAGGATTAGACAATTCTTCCACCAAATTTTCTGTCAATGTTTGCATTTTTAAACAAAAGTAAATGTACAAGTAGCTTACAAGTAACCTAACTGAGGACAGCCTGCTGGTTGTGCACAGCAAAAACTGAGAGACAAGATTTGGGGAGAAATTAAAATGTAAAATACTCAAAGTCCATAGTTGTGTGAGAGAATTTCACAGTACACAGGTAAGTGAGAGTCTGTGAGGGTCTGCAGTCCTGGGACTCCTTGTCCAGGTACCCCTGGGCCAGTGAACCCAACCCAAGGAGAGTCAGGAGGCAGGTATGTTTGATTAGTAATTGTTCTTTTTTTAAAAGATTTTATTTATTTATTTGACAGAGAGACACAGCAAGAGAGGGAACATAAGCAAGGAAGTGGGAGAGGGAGAAGCAAGCTTCCCACTGTGCAGGGAGCCCGATGTGGGGCTCAATCCCAGGACCCTGGAATAATGACCTGAGCCAAAGGCAGATGCCTAATGACTGAGCCACCCAGGTGCCCCATGATTAGTAGTTGTTCTTACACATTCCTGGAATGTATGAGATACAAACACAGGACAGTGCAAACAGACAGATGACCCCACACTGGATTTCATTCTTCTGGTGCAATACCATCCCAAGGAGCTTCATGTTCAGATGAGGAGTGGCCCTAACCCTCCTCCACTTGCTGGGGCACAGATTCACCCCAGGGACAGAAGATTGATTACACATAGAACCCCTCCCCCCAGGATATTACAGGAATGTAAGGATGCTGAGAGGAATGCCCATTCCTGTCACTCCTCTGAGGTCTGGACATAGGTGCTGGTTGTTTCATGGAAAATCAAGACAGCAAGCATCCCAGAGGTTATTCATGAATTCTCTAGGGAATCCCAGATCAAACCAATGGGACAAAAGCAGGGACATTACTGGAAATGTCAGTATTGTCTCATTAGTTGTTGATATATTATTTTTATTTCTGGATCATAGTTTAGGTCATAGATCTCCATTTCAGCCCCACTTTAGGCTCTGCCATCATGGTAGACATTCATTAGTGAACCTCAGTCTCCCTCTGGCACTTGGTGGGGATCTGGAAATAATGACAGGGCTCCAGCCCCATGGGGCTCAGGGTCCAGGACAGGTTGAGGGAGAAGTCAGAAGCAGGACAGAGTGAGGCCAGAGTGGGTTTCTGTGGTATACTCTAGGGACAGCACAGGGTGGGCAGGGATCTGGACTCTACCAGCTGGATCTCAGTATTCATGTAGATTCCCTCTGTGGAAGCCAAGAAACACTTTTCAGACACAGCACCCAAGGTTTTCTCATGGACCAGCCCCCCACCCCACCCCAGAACAGGACCCGGCAGGACTTGGATGGGTTTTCCTCTCTGGCTTGTCATCCCTTTTGTTTCATGGGGAAATCTGAAAGCCCCTCCCATTAGGTGGGCTGCTTTTCCATCCAGGAGATGGAGCGATGCCTACAGAGGGGCAGTTCCTAATCACCTGTGTCCACCCACTTGGAAAATGAGTCAGAGGATAAACTGTAGTTGGGAGGACAATGACCCAGTTGGGACAAATGTCCTGGGGGGATGCTCATATCCACCTAAAGATAGTGTGTGCCCACAGAAGGCAGAGAATGGCGCTCAGCATGCAGAGAGCTTGGGCTGTGCAGGTGCTTCTCAGGGACAATGAAAATTCTCAGTATGTGCTTTTGTCAAGAAAGAGCAACAGAATATGGACAAAGATGAAGAAGGGAAGTTCCCTAGTTACTGGTGAGATCTCATATGTCTGTAGATATTACCTTATTGTGGTTGGTTGCACAGATAATATGAGAAATTAGAGATGGAAGAAAGAATATTAAATATCCTTGTGTGCTGCTGAGAACCTATAGAGGAAATCCTTGATCTCAAAAGGAAGCCCCCCTTCCACTGCCCCTGCTCCTGAGTCTGATCTCTATGCTCTGTGGTCCTGAGTGCACCCTGGTAACCTAAGCGCCCCTGCTGCCCAGCTCCTCCTGTGTCCCTATAAGGAAGTTTGTTTCTGGGCTCACACTAACTTCACCTCACTGTGTCACTTGCACAATAATACATGGCTGTGTCCTCAGCTCTCAGGCTGTTCATCTGCAGATACATCATGTTCTTGTCATTGTCTCTGGAGATGGTAAATAGATCTTTCACAGAGTCTGCATAGCTTGTGCTACTTCCACCAGGATTAAACCATGATATTCACTGCAGCCCGTTCCCTCATGCCTGGTATACCCAGCCCATCCAGTACCTACTGAAGGTGAATTCAGAAGCTGCACAGGAGAGTCTCAGGGACCCCCTAGGCTTCACCAGTTCTCCCCCAGACTCCACCAGCTACACTTCACACTGGACACCTGCAGACACAAGACAACCTGGTCAAAAACTGTCATAATCCACTGTTTCTCTCACTCATATCCACTCACATCCTCAATTTCTTTTGTTCTCCATAAATTACCTTTTAAAAGAGCAACAAGGAAAACCTAGCCAAGCAGAAACTCCATGATGAGTTGTCTATGTTCTCTCTTGATCAGTGAATGGGAACACCTGGGAATCCCGGGGTTGGGACTCCTCTCCCAGCTGGAGGATTCTGGCTGCACTGTATTAATCAGTGGAGGGAGGGCCCTATTTGCATGTCCTCTGACTATATATTCAGCTTGGGATCTATGCTGACAGAGAGAACAGTGACCAGAGCAGGTGTGACTGCTGTTTATTTGGTGCTATTGGCCACTTTTGGAAAAAATACGATTTTTCATTATATAACTTCCAGAGTATAAACTTGGCCTGTATGTACTACTTTATTATAACATATACACATAAATCTTGCAGTGTAGGTGTCATGTTACTCCTTAAGTGATGTGATCCTATACCCAGAATTTAGAGAGGATTGTGCAATGTCCAAGAGCACATATGGGGTGAGATTGACCCCAGGATCTAGATCAGTGCTCCTCCCACAGGATCTGCTGCCCCCTGAAACCCCTGCAGGACAGAGTGGGCAGGCTCATGAGGAATGTGTAACTCCCCCTCTAATGGGGATGGGATGATTTTGCTTGTTCTAGAGTTTACCTGAAATACAGAGGGAATCAGGGTCATGTAAGTGTATTTCCAGTCTCTAACATTTCACTATCACAGTGTTCATCCAGAATCATCTCTGTGATTATCTGTAATAGCTGTGATGCATGTACTTGACACAGGATGAACTGTGCACATGCAGAGTATGTGATATGAAAAACACTGGTCGTCTGAATCAACATTATCGAGAGTGAGCACATCAATTCTCCCTAAAATTTCCTGTACTTCCCCTGGAATTTGCCCTTCCTCTTATCTTCTTACCCTGTCCCCAAATAACTGTTGATATTTCTCATGTCACCATAGACTAGCTTTAAGCTTACAGAATTCATAAATGGGTAATTGTACTATATGTACTTTCTTTGTAAAGCTTCTTTTGCTCAGCATGAATCCTTGGGCATACAGCCATGTTTCTGCATGTATCAGGAATCATTGGTTTTAATGACTGGCAGCTCTAAAGGCACAGGCTTGGAAGCGGCAACCAGAGGAAGATCTGAAGCAGCAGAAAGAAGCAGCTTGCTTCAAGCCTCATCCACACACCCTCTTGACCCAGGAGCTCTTTGTTTCAAAGAAAGAATTCCCTTGTTGGTCAGGGTCCTTTTCCACTCACTGTGGAGAAAAGAACTAAGAGACAGCAGGTGGTGGACCAGAGAATGTTGAGGTAGAAGTTCAGAAAGTCCAGTCAATGGAAGAGGCCAGGAACCAGGAGGAAGAGCAGCATGGGAGGAGCTGGTCAGGCTCCAGAAGGAACCTGTGCACAAGCAAATCCAACACTCAGGCACCAGGGTGTAGAAGTAACATCAAGGGGCCAGCATCTGACTGTGCCCATATCTCCCACATTCTCCACTAGATTCCACGGCTAACCTCAGGTGTGAGTTGCAGGCACCACCTGGGAACAGCAGCTGCTCTTGGCCTCAAACCAGGAGACTTCTTTCTTTGTCACCAGCACATGGAGAGGACCCGTTTCTGAAGCCACAACTGCCCACACCCCACAGAACATACCTGACACATGTGGACTCTTCTTTTGTTGAGAATTATTTTCCTACATTACTGAAGTTCACAAGGAGGCTCCACACATGTGTGTTTCCTACTGACTCCATGTAATTATTTACTTTGAGCCATCATGGACCTTGCCTGTGGGTCTTAACTCTGACTAGAACGTAAAGTCTCATTATCATCACAGTGCAAATCTATTGTCCTTCTGAGCCCTTCCCAGTTTTCTATTTTAATCAGAAAATAGTGACCATCAACCACTAAGTTAGAATGTACATCATGGCTTTCCTGAGGAGTAATTTGTGTATCAAATTCTGTCCTCTTCTTTGCACAAAATGCATTCAGAATGAAGGAGCCTGGATTCTGAGGGATACACCTCAGGAAATGAACAACCAGAAAGAAGACTGTGTGGACTCACAGGGAGGCTCCCTGCTGCCTAGTCATGCTTTGGGGCAGAGCTGCTGTGAAGGCACATTCTTTCCTTGTAAGTGCTGATGATAACAGGGAATACTATGCATTACACCCATGCATCCGTCCTCCCATAAACAGGAGTGGAAGCCAGATGTTTGATTCCCCTCCCTGATTTTGTCTCATGATGTTTTTAACTCTGTTAGCCCTTTTGTCTGTCACTCCTTATTGGGGAAAATGGGTAGTTTGAGAGGAAGAAGGTCCAGGAACTTTGGAAAGCACAAGTTTGTCCTTAGAGTGTGCTATAAGCCTTTCCTGTCCATCCATATTTTGTTAGCTTCCTCCCAGGATCCACTCAGAAAGGCAACCATGTGTTCTAGGCCTTCACACAGGCCTGTGCCTTCTTCACTAAATGTGCTTTTTCTCATCTGCTAAACATCCTCATAAGACTTGGTTCAGCTCAGGGAAAATCTTTCTCATAAGTCCTTCCTTGACCACCTGGCCTCTTCAGATAAGGATCATCACTCACTTCTCTGTGGCTCCCAAATGCTCCCTGTGTGCATCTCCCTCAGAACAGGTACACCACCGAGGTACTTGTACTTGTTCACCAGCTAGTAGAGGCAGAGATGCCTACAATTTTCTTAGTTCCCGAATACAACAGTTATCTTCATCACCTCTGTACTGTGTGTGGTGGGTACAGAATTCATTCAGTCCATGTTGGATAGTGTTTTCCTGTAGACTTGACATTACTTGTGAACTCTACTCTTTACTCGTCATCGACTCCTGCATTTATTCTCCTACCTGAATCAACCAGAAACAAAGAATGAACAAAATATATTACAAAATGATACCAGATGAATATATGAATGGTATGAACCATCAGAGAACTGTTAATACAAAGTAGGGGGTGAGCTGCTACAGAGGACAGACAGACACAGAGGGGAAAATAAGATGGACAGAAAGAGAAACAGTAAAGCCAGAGGTGACCAGATAAAATGAAAACTCTCCAGGAATTCATAAAGGATACAAGGAATGGGGTGGAACTGGGCTTCTTAGAGGACAAAGGATGGAGACCTCAGTCTCCATCTATCAGTGGGGCTGATAGTTGGGTTCCCTCCTTAACTACCTCTTTCTCTCACTCCATGGCCAGTTAGTCAGCAGGTCTCGCCAGCTACAAATTAAAGACACACTCAGGTTCTGGGAAGAGTGTCATCGAGAAGTATGGATGGGGAGGATACTTCTACCCCATTTGCTCCATTCTGGATTATGGCCTCCAGACACACCCATGTACAGGTGGTCATATGTGATAGTCCAGAGGTATTATGTTACTTCTGAGCAAATAACTTAAAATTGAGATACAGGCATCCATTGTCTCCTGCTTCTCAGAGTCCCTCTGCTTCCCAGTGTTGGTCCATGTCTCCCCAGCATGGCCTGCTTAGAATTAGGTTCTCTTTCTCTCTCTGAACCTCCTCACATGAACTTCATTTACAGTGCAGCCTCCCCTTTTTTCTGAAGCTCAAAATCTGCACTTTTATCTAACAGAGAAAGTCAGGCTCTTGTCCCTTCAGGCCATATTTTAGAGGGAGATTCTTTTTGCACACTCAGAGGTACCTCTGAAATTTTCCTGAACAAAGAATTCTTCCTCTGATAGGAATTTACTGAATTTTCCTGAGAAATCTGGCTGTCACTCTTTGCTTGGCCATTTTGAAAATCTTCTAGCTCATGCACACATTTAGATTGTTAGAATTCCCACAATTTCTGGGCAGGGCTCTCTGTTTTCAATGTTGTTTTGACTTGGTCATGGTTTCCCCTTGCTAATAGTCTTGTGCTCAGTAACAGCCTTGTAAGATGACTGTGTGCTGTTAGTAGTTGGTCCTTTTCTCCTTTGTGATGGTTTGTTGCCATCTTGATTGCTGTTTTATTCAGTTCAGAGCTTCTCCGCAGAATTTGTCCCTGCAAAGTGGAGTTTGAGTGGTAAACAGGCTGACGTTGGACTTGCTGAAGAATTTAATGTAGTGGAGACAAGTCATTGTCACAAAGGTAAGACCTGACTGAGTAATATTCCATTGTACGTATGAACCACATCTTCTTTATCCATCCATCTGAAGGTCATCTCGGCTCCTTCCACAGTTTGGCTATTATGGACATTGCTTCTATGAACATTGGGGTGCAGGTGTCCCTTCTTTCCTGGGAGCCCTACCCAATCCCAGGAAGACCATGGCACACCTGCAAAGACATAGAAGGGGCATCACTTGAGTCTGGCCTTCTGTGCCCTCAGGTGAGCTGCTCTGAGTTTGGACTGTGTGCTCGGCAACAAGGGGGATGTCCCTGGACCTTGAGGTGATGCTGCATGCAGGGTGTTCAAAGGGGTACTGCATTAAAACAAGGGCTCCATAGCATAGAAACCATTTAATTCCTGCCTTAGTCAGAAACATTTTCCCTCATATAAAGAAGAAAATCTGAAAGAGGGTAGTTGGATGGGCTGTGCAATCTCTCCGTGCTATCATAGAAGGTGTGACTACATTATTTGGAAAGAGCTTCAAGGAATTAGGAGGAAAGGAACAGAAATCAGCCACCCTAGTGCTATAAACAGAGTCTCTACCAGAGTAAAAGTGGGAGTCTCAGGTGGCTCAAGGTCCACTCTTGATCACCAATCACAGAGCCTCCCTATTTGTCTCAATGTTTCAAGATATTATCAAAGTCAGGACAGTGAGAAAAACAATCGCCCAGCCCTATAGAGAAAGGAAAACTTGCAAAATGATCTGTCCACATGCCAGAACCCATAGAGGGTTCAAAGACCCCTCCCATGGGACAATTCTCCATGTCCTAAAGGGACGAGTTGGTCCACAGTCACACCACAGAGCCCACCATTAATTACATAAACAGAAGAATGGGACCTGGATTGATCTCTTAGCTGACACCTCGTGGGACTCTGTTGTTTTTCAGAGGATATAGCTCTCCCTGTCACCTGATGCTGTTGGAGCTGCCATGGTCCCTCAATCCCCGTCTCATAGCGAGCACCTCAGCCACCCAGTCCTAAGGGTCCCTAACAGGGTTATGCCTTTCTGGCCAATGATTCCTGGCTAGCAAGCCATGCAGGCAGAGAAGTGTTCTGCAATCTTCTGCCACCTACAATGGAAGGATAACGGAGTTCTCATTTCCTGCCCTCAGACCAAACCTCAAGCTTCCTCCTTTCCCTAATGGAGACCCACCTCCACTCAAAGGGCTCTGCAGAGGATGCATCTTTAAAAGATGTGCCCAATAATGTCCAGGCATCCCATGCACATGAGGTTGGGTGGTCTACAGTGCAGAGCCTGCATTCAGGTGGCCTGGGAAAGGAACAGCCACCTCCCACCAGCTGCCCAACTCCCTGTCCCGGTGCAGAGGGAGGACCTGACCCTGTGATATAGACTCTGCTACAACAGGATATTCTTGCTTTTCCTCTGCACCCTGTAACACCCTAATCTTGTGATTCAAAAAGAGCAGAATTTGATTCAGGTGGCAACCGAAGCTACTGATTAGTAGGAGATGTAGGAGCCATAGGGTCGTTTGTCATCTCTCAGCTCCCTTGGTCTTGAACCCAGCTGCCATTGACCCCCCTCCCAGTTACTGGTCTGCATTACAGGAACAGACATCTGCTCAGATTTCTTATCAGTCCCACTGCAACCTGATTCACACTTTGTCTTTGCATGCCAGTTTCAAAGAGATCATTAACTTGAGCTCAATATCTCCCCAAGTTCTTGAAGCCAACTTACCTTCTATAGCTTCATCCAAGACTGCACTTGTTCAGTATGTCCAAGACTTGTCCCTCTGTTACTAAACAAGTATTACAGACTCCACTGTCCTTCTGAAGACATCAGCTAGACGAGGACACATGCCTTCCCATCTTAATCTCCATGGGCACAAACAAGGGTACCAACAAAGACTATCTCACTGTACTTCAAAGCTCCCCAGAAAATGTCTTGTCAGTTCTGTAGATCACTCTCCCTAAAACAAAAACAAATCTGAGTTAACTCTTAGGGAAACATGGCTTCAGCTGCCATTGGACCCCACAAGTCTGCCCTTTCAAAATCTCTTAAGACAGAGTCCCATCCCTGCAAGATGCCACCTCAGGGTACTTTTCCTGGTCCTCAGAGGCATTCACCTCCTTTAAAGCCTTACTATTAGCTCTGTGAACACCCTGGGTCTCAGCTAAATCAATGTAAATAACACATGTCATTCTGTGGAAATGATGGCAGGTCAGTAGGTATCCTGGGACAAGTTGTGCCTCTGGGATATATGCTATAACTTCCTTCCCATATGCCAATTAGACCTTGGGCCATCAGGAAGTCCTGTATACTTACACTACTGCAGCAGCTGTCTGGATACATTAAGCACCCCTTTGCCCTCTATTCCTCTCCAACAACTTTGTCTTTCCCAAGGCAGCCACACCTCTACGAGTCGCCCACTGAACCCACCCCTCCATCAACTTGTATCATGTTAACATTTTAAATCCGGCTACTCCACAAACCTCCTGATGATTGAGACCCTATTTCAATCCACATGACTGCCTTCAACTATGGAAATGATTTCTAGGACACCTCGTAGTCAACTGTGGCTTCTATTCTGAATAGCTACTGAATATGGGGAAACATATAACTAGTCATGCCAGTTTGCCCGCTCAAACACTCAAGCATACTCTGCCTACCACAAAAGCAGTCTAAGCCACCTGGCTCCCACGTCTTCCCAAAGCTTGTTCATCTGCAAAGGGAAAAAATTACAACCATTTACAGCCATTCCAGACATATCTTTGGGATCTACTAGGCTGTTGGCACCATCAGAAGTCCCATGGCTCCTAACCACTGTGGTTACTGAGGACATATTGCCAACGTCCTATACATGCTGCCCTGTTACAGGCTACTCGTTCTGCTGCCAAAATGGATAATGGTCACTCCTCAGCACAAACTGTAAGGAGGCAGACCCTATCTCTGCAAGGACTGATAAAGCTGACAAGGCTGGCAAATTCACAGCCAAGAACAGAGTCCCCTGTCTTTTCCCCCACTTCAGAAACCTAACTTTGTCCCTGACTTATATCATTGGTTATCATGTAATGTTGCCACAATGTGAAAAAGACACATGGGTACCACAGGTGGACAGACAATTCTCAGATGGAGTGTGCATCCGGTTGTGTTGACTTCCTGTCCCCTTTCTTCTGAACTTTGGGCTTGCGCTGAGTCCATCAGATGGGATAATGAAGAAACCAAGAGACAACAGGTTCTTCCCAGACATCCACAAAACCTCTGACCAAATTATTTCCCAGGGCATTACTATAAACCTCACCCAGTTTCTGTAGGAGTTCAGCAGACGCCGGGAGTCCCCCTCAGTTTTCAGTGCCCTTTGGGGCTCTCCCAATGCATTTGATAGATTTGCTCCCTCTTTAGTTACTGTCTTCATGTTTGGTGGATGGGCAGATGCTGTCTGACAATACATGATATTGCCACACAGTGGTTAAGCATGGAGTACCTGAGATGGGTCCTGGCTTTGTCATGGTGTTATGGATTCAGCCTGACCAAGGAACTCACATTAGCATTGAGACAAACCACATGCTTGCAAAGACTCGGGGGTACTCCTTAGAATTCTATACCCCAAGTCATCCTCAGTCACCACAGATGAGGATGAGGTTGATGAGGAGGATGATGGGAACAGATGTGCAATATGAAAATCTAGACACCAAAAAGGACTTTAGGAAAAATTTGTCAAGAAACTGGACTTAAATGGCCAGAATCAGTTGCACTTGATGCTTACTGAGATGTGGAATTCTCCAAATAGGAGGCATGGACTGACCCTCTTTGAAATAGTATTTTATAAAGGAATCCTTAACCCTTTCACTCCTGGGTTTAGAGAACTTGGTGAGGACTTCACTGAAGAAGATGATGCCATGACTAACTATGTCCAAGTACCAGCTGGAGAACTTGGATCATATCTTTCACAGATAAAGAGGACATGGCCTCTGCCCCTGAAAAGGCTTGCCACCCCTTTATACCAGGACATGGAAGGCACATCAGATCTTTAGAGAGTGCAAAGTACCACCTCGCTGGAAAGGACCTTCCCATGTACTGCTAACCATCTACACTGCCATCAGAATGAAAAGAAGATGCTCCTGGATTCACACACACTGCACAAAATAGACCCAGATCACCACTGGCAAGACCATGGATGGCCATGCCCATGGACAACCACAGATAGGGATACCCAGAACCAATTCCCAGGCTCCAGAAGCACATGGTATCACAATGTAGGTCACTGATTAAGAAACTTGATGTCTACCACCTATTTTCTTGTTTCAGTCTCTTGTTCAGAGAACAAACTTTATGAAATGAAACCTGTCCTTCCCCCACTATTGAAAGACTGACTGCACCTCCTGCTCTTACTCTAACAGTCTACTGCTGGCCATCCTTCCAACTGTGTCTGCCCCATTCCCTGTGCTGTTTGCTCAGCAGGTCAGGCCCAGACCCTACTCCAGTTTTCAAGGTCCATCTGCATTGAATAATCGGTCTGATGGTCAGTTGTGTTGACATCAGGATTGTGAGTACAACTCTGAATTAGTTTTCATGCCTGTGCACATGAGGAGGTGAGCCCACCACAGGGATGGACAAACAGAAGGCTGTTAATGTCCAGAACCAGAACGATGATGTCACTCTTCCTTTCCTTCCTTGACTTTGTGGGACCCAGAAAACATTCACGGGGGTTCCAGGCCCGGCCCTGGTTCAAGTGATCTATTGAGACAGAATATCCTCCTTTGCACGAATGCATACATGCTGCTGGGTCCTCTCTCTCTCAGGGACATAGCAAGACAACATGGCAGTCAGACCCTTGGACTGATGTCCACACAATCCAGAGTGTCACTAGATGTTCCAGGATAACCTCCATGGCACAAACACTCTCGAGATCACAAAATGTGTCCTATGGTACTCAGGCCACTAGTGCATGAGCTGGTATAGCTCAGCACTTCCCTGATAAGGCTGCATTACAGTTGAGTTACTTTATTTTTAATAACTTTTTATTTTTATGTTAATCATCATACATTACATCATTAGTTTTGGATGTAGTGTTCCATGATTCATTGTTTGTGCATAACACCCAGTGCTCCACGCAGAATGCGCCCTCTTTAATACCCATCACCAGGCTAACCCGCCCCCCCACCCCCCTCCCCTCTAGAACCCTCAATTTGTTTTTCAGAGTCCATCGTCCCTCATGGTTCGTCTCCTCCTCCGACTTACTCCCCTTCATTCTTCCCCTCCTGCTATCTTCTTCTTTTTCTTTTCTTAACATATATTGCATTATTTGTTTCAGAAGTACAGATGCGTGATTCATCAGTCTTGTACAATTCACAGTGCTCACCATAGCACATAGCCTCCCCAATGTCTATCACCCAGCCACCCCATCCCTCCCACCCCCCACCACTCCAGCAACCCTCAGTTTGTTTCCTGAGATTGAGAATTCCTCATATCAGTGAGGTCATATGATACATGTCTTTCTCTGATTGACTTATTTCACTCAGCATAACACCCTCCAGTTCCATCCACGTCGTTGCAAATGGCAAGATCTCATTCCTTTTGATGGCTGCATAATATTCCATTGTGTATATATACCACCTCTTCTTTATCCATTCATCTGTCGATGGGCATCTTGGCTCTTTCCACAGTTTGGCTATTGTGGACATTGATGCTATAAACATTGGGGTGCACATACCCCTTCAGATCCCTACATTTGTATCTTTGGGGTAAATACCCAGTAGTGCAATTGCTGGATCATATGGTAGCTCTATTTTCAACTGTTTGACGAACCTCCATACTGTTTTCCAGAGTGGGTCGCACCAGCTTGCATTCCCACCAACAGTGTAGGAGGGTTCCCCTTTCTCCACATCCCCGCCAACATCTGTCGTTCCCTGACTTGTTAATTTTAGCCATTCTGACGGGTGTGAGGTGGTATCTCATTGAGGTTTTGATTTGGATTTCCCTGATGTCGAGCGATGTTGAGCACTTTTTCATGTCTGTTGGCCATTTGGATGTCTTCTTTGGAAAAATGTCTGTTCATGTCTTCTGCCCATTTCTTGATTGGATTATTTGTTCTTTGGGTGTTGAGTTTGATAAGTTCTTTATATATTTTGGATACGAGCCCTTTATCTGATATGTCATTTGCAAATATCTTCTCCCATTCTGTCGGTTGTCTTTTGGTTTTGTGGACTGTTTTTTTTTTTGCTGTGCAAAAGCTTTTTATCTTGATGAAATCCCAATAGTTCATTTTTGCCCTGGCTTCCCGTGCCTTTGGCGATGTTTCTAGGAAGAAGTTGCTGCGGCTGAGGGCGAAGAGGTTGCTACCTGTGTTCTCCTTTAGGATTTTGATGGACTCCTGTCTCACGTTTAGGTCTTTCAACCATTTGGAGTCTATTTTTGTATGTGGTGTAAGGAAATGGTCCAGTTTCATTCTTCTGCATGTGGCTGTCCAATTTTCCCAACACCATTTGTTGAAGAGACTGTCTTTTTTCCATTGGACATTCTTTCCTGCTTTGTCAAAGATGACTTGACCATAGAGTTGAGGGTCCAATTCTGGGGTCTCGATTCTGTTCCACTGATCTGTGTGTCTGTTTTTGTGCCAGTACCATACTGTCTTGATGATGACAGCTTTGTAATAGAGCTGGAAGTCCGGAATTGTGATGCCACCAGCTTTGCTTTTCTTTTTCAATATTCCTCCAGCTATTCGGGGTCTCTTCTGTTTCCATACAAATTTTAAGATTATTTGTTCCATTTCTTTGAAAAAGGTGGATGGTATTTTGATGGGGATTGCATTGAATGTGTAGATTGCTCTAGATAACACTGACATCTTCACAATGTTTGTTCTTCCAATCCATGAGCATGGAACGTTTTTCCATTTCTTTGTGTCTTCTTCAATTTCTTTCATGAGTATTTTATAGATTTCTGAGTACAGATCCTTTGCCTCTTTGGTTAGATTTATTCCTAGGTATCTTATGGTTTTGGGTGCATTTGTGAATGGGATTGACTCCTTGATTTGATTCTCTTCTGTCTTGTTGTTTGTGTATAGGAATGCCACTGATTTCTGTGCATTGATTTTATAGCCTGCTACTTGACTGAATTCCTGTATGAGTTCTAGCAGTTTTGGGGTGGAGTCTTTTGGGTTTTCCACATACAATATCATATCATCTGCAAAGAGTGAGAGTTTGACTTCCGCTTTGCCGATTTGGATGCCTTTGATTTCTTTTTGTGTCTGATTGCTGTGGCTAGGACTTCTAATACTATGTTGAATAGCAGTGGTGAGAGTGGACATCCCTGCCGCGTTCCTGACCTTAGGGGAAAACCTCTCAGCTTTTCCCCATTGAGAATGATATTTGCTGTAGGTTTTTCATAGATGGCTTTTATGATATTGAGGTATGTACCCTCTGTCCCTATACTCTGAAGAGTTTTGATCAAGAAAGGATGCTGTACTTTGTCAAATGCTTTTTCTGCATCGATTGAGGATCATATGATTCTTGTTCTTTCTTTTGTTAATGTATTGTATCACATTGATTGATTTGCGGATTTTGAACCAGCCTTGCAGCCCAGGGATAAATCCCACTTGGTCATGGTGAATAATCCTTTTAATGTACTGTTGGATCCTATAGGCTAGTATTTTGGTGAGAATTTTTGCATCCATGTTCATCAAGGATATTGGTCTGTAATTCTCCTTTTTGATGGGATCTTTGTCTGGTTTTGGGATCAAGGTAATGGTGGCCTCATAAAATGAGTTTGGAAGTTTTCCTCCCATTTCTATTTTTTGGAACAGTTTCAGGAGAATACGTATTAATTCTTCTTTAAATGTCTGATAGAATTCCCCTGGGAAGCCATCTGGCCCTGGGCTTTTGTTTCTTGGGAGATTTTTGATGACTGCTTCAATTTCCTTAGTGGTTATAGGTCTGTTCAGGTTTTCTATTTCTTCCTGGTTCAGTTTTGGTAGTTGATACATCTCTAGGAATGCACCCATTTCTTCCAGGTTCTCTAATTTGCTGGCATAGAGTTGCTCATAATATGTTCTTATAATTGTTTGTATTTCTTTGGTGTTGGTTGTGATGTCTCCTCTTTCATTCATGATTTTGTTGATTTGGGTCATTTCTCTTTTCTTTTTGATCAGTCTGGCCAGGGGTTTATCAATCTTGTTAACTCTTTCAAAGAACCAGCTCCTAGTTTCGTTGATCTGTTCTACTGTTCTTTTGGTTTCTAGTTCATTGATTTCTGCTCTGATCTTTATGATTTCTCTTCTCCTGCTGGGTTTAGGCTTTATTTGCTGTTCTTTCTCCAGCTCCTTTAGGTGTAGGGTTAGGTTGTGTATTTGAGACCTTTCTTGTTTCTTGAGAAAGGCTTGTATTGCTATAGAATTTCCTCTCAGGACTGCCTTTGCTGCATCCCAAAGATTTTAAACAGTTGTGTTTTCATTTTCATTGGTTTCCATGAATTTTTTAAATTCTTCTTTAATTTCCTGGTTGACCCATTCATTCTTTAGTAGGATGCTCTTTAGCCTCCATGTATTTGAGTTCTTTCCGACTTTCCTCTTGTGGTTGAGTTCTAGTTTCAAAGCATCGTGGTCTGAAAATATGCAGGGAATGAGCCCAATCTTTTGGTACCGGTTGAGACCGGATTTGTGACCTAGGATGTGATCAATTCTGGAGAATGTTCCATGGGCACTAGAGAAGAATGTGTATTCCGTTGCTTTGGGATGGAATGTTCTGAATATATCTGTGAAGTCCATTTGGTCCAGTGTTTCATTTAAAGTCTTTATTTCTTTGTTGATCTTTTGCTTAGATGACCTGTCCATTTCAGTCAGGGGGGTGTTAAAGTCCCCCACTATTACTGTATTGTTGTCAATGTGTTTCTTTGCTTTTGTTATTAATTGTCTTATATAATTGGCTGCTCCCACGTTAGGGGCATAAATATTTACAATTGTTAGAGATTCTTGTTGGATAGATCCTTTAAGTAGGATATAGTGTCCTTCTTCATCTCTTATTACAGTCTTTGTTTTAAAATCTAATTTGTCTGATAGAAGGATTGCTACCCCAGCTTTCTTTTGGTGTCCATTAGCATGGTAAATTGTTTTCCACCCCCTCACTTTCAATGAGAGGGTGTCTTTGGGTCTAAAATGAGTCTCTTGCAGACAGCATATGGGTGGGTCTTATTTTTTAATCCATTCTGATAGCCTGTGTCTTTTGATTGGGGCATTTAGCCCATTTACATTCAGGGTAACTATTGAAAGGTATGAATTTAGTGCCATTGTATTGTCTGTAAGGTGACTGAATCTGTATATTGTCTGTGTTCCTTTCTGATCTATGCTGTTTTTAGGCTCTCTTTTTGCTTAGAGGACCTCTTTCAATATATCTTGTAGGGCTGGTTTTGTGTTTGCAAATTCCTTTAGTTTTTGTTTGTTCTGGAAGCTTTTTATCTCTCCTTCTATTTTCAATGATAGCCTAGCTGGATATAGTATTCTTGGCTGCATATTTTTCTCGTTTAGTGCTCTGAAGATATCTTGCCAGTCCTTTCTGGCCTGCCAGGTCTCTGTGGATAGGTCTGTTGTCAATCTAATGTTTCTACCATTGTAGGTTACATATCTCTTCTCCCAAGCTGCTTTCAGGATTTTCTCTTTGTCTCTGAGACTTATAAGTTTTACTATTAGATGTCGGGGTGTTGACCTATTATTATTGATTTTGAGAGGGGTTCTCTGTGACTCCTGGATTTTGATGCCTGTTTCCTTCCCCACATTAGGGAAGTTCTCTGCAATTATTTGCTCCAATATACCTTCTGTCCCTCTCTCTCTTTCTTCTTCTTCTGGGATCCCAATTATTCTAATGTTGTTTCGTCTTATCATATCGTTTATCTCTCGAATTCTGCCCTTGTGATCCTGTAGTTGTTTATCTCTCTTTTTCTCAGCCTCTTTATTTTCCATCATTTGGTCTTCTATATCACTGATTCTCTCTTCTGCCTCATTTATCCTAGGAGTTAGTGCCCCCATTTTTTATTGCACCTCATTAATAGCCTTTTTGATTTCGACTTGGTTAGATTTTAGTTCTTTTATTTCTCCAGAAAGGGTTTCTCTAATAACTTCCACTCTTTTTTCAAGCCCAGCTAGTATCTTTAAAGTCATGATTCTGAACTCTAGGTCCAACATCGTTTAATGTCAGTATTGAGTAGGTCCCTGGCTGACGTTACTACCTCTTGTTCTTTTTGCTGAGGTGATTTTTTTTGTCTTGTCATTTTGTCCAGAGGAGATTAGATGAATGGGAGAACAAAATGCTAACAGGTTAACAACATCTCCAGCAAATATACTCTATACAAATCAGAAAAGACCTGAAACCAGGGGACAAGAAAGGGAAAGAAAGAAGAGGAAAAAAAAAGGAAAAAGAAAAAGATAAAAACAAACAAAAACAGAACAAAACAAAAAAAAACAGAATATGATCAAATATGATTAGACTAGTGCATAGATCAGTGCCACACACTAGCTTTTGGGCATATTTTGGTCTCTTAGAAGAAAGTGCCTGCTAAAATTTTAAAGGAAGAAAGTGTTATATATGTACAAAATAAGGGTTGATACAATGAAGGGATGGCAGATGAATGTAAAAATGAGAATTATAAAAGATTTTATAAAAGGACTTGATAAGATATGAAGTTGTTTCTAAAAAGAAAGAAGAAGATTTAAAAAGAAAAAGAAAAAGGAAAAAAAAGGGAGAGAATGTGATCAGGCAGGAGACTAGAACAAAGCCATACAGTAGTGATTTAGGATATATTTTGATCTGTTAGAGGAAATTGTATCTCAAAATTTTAAAGAGAGAACAACCTATATATATATGCCAAAAATAAGGGTAACTAGTATGAAGGGATAAAAATATGACTCTAAAAAGGAAAAATAAAAAATGTTTTTTTTTAAAAAAGGGATTGAAAAGATGTTGTTTGAAAAAGGGGAAAAGAAAAATTAAAAAAAAACCAGTTAAAAAATTAACTTTGAAAAAGTAATGAGGGGCGCCTGGGTGGCTCAGTCGTTGGGCGTCTGCCTTCGGCTCAGGTCATGATCTCAGGATCCTGGGATCGAGCCCCGCATCGGGTTCCCTGCTCAGCAGGAAGCCTGCTTCTCCCTCTCCCACTCTCCCTGCTTGTGTTCCCTCTCTCGCTGTGTCTCTCTCTGTCAAATAAATAAAATCTTTAAAAAAAAAAAAAGAAAAACTAATGAATTATGGTAAAAAAGCCATGAATTCTATGTGCAGTATTCCCCTAGCGCTGGAGTTCTCCCGTTCTCCTTGATCGCTAAACTTGGTCTTGGCTTGCTTGCTGTTCGTGCTGATCTTCTGGGGGAGGGGCCTTTTGCCATGGTTCCCAAATGTCTCTGCCAGAGGCGGAATTGCCCCGCCCTTGTCGGTCCGGGCTAAGCAAGCTGCTCGGGTTTGCTCTCAGGTGCTTTTGTTCCCTGCAAGCTCTCGGTACAGCTTTGGAGGACCAGGGTGAAAATGTTGGCCTCCCAATCTCCACCCGGAGGAGCTGAGAACTTGGGGCCCCGCTTCTCAGTGTGCCCCCAGAGAAAAGCAGTCACTCCCGTCTCCCCGGTCTCTGGCCGCACTCCGTGCTCAACCGGCCTGTGATTGAGCGTTTCTATGTCTGGCACCCAACACCGTGTGGAGTCTCCAAACCCAGCAGATCCCTGCGGTGCGCTTCCGCGCTGCTCCTCCCAGGGGAGGAAGGGGAGTCTCCCCGGCTCTGCTGCTTGTTGGGTCCCTGCTGGTGGAGCAGTAGCCCGACTGGGCCACGGATCACAGTATATGGCAACCCTGAGCTGAGAGCCCGCGCCTCGGCTCCGTCTCTGCAGCCGGCTTCCCCGCTCCGATACCTGGGAGCTCTGCCTCACTCAGGCACCCCTGGTGTTTCTGTGACCCCGAGGGTCCTGAGACCACACTGTCCCGCGAGGGTTCCAACCCCCGCTTAGCCACTGGAGCGACGTCCCTCAGCGGAGCCGACTTCTAAAAGTTCCGATTTTGTGCTCCGCAGCTCTATCACTTGCCAGAAGCGGCCAACGGAGGCCCCCTCCCCCGCCGTCTATCCTCCCGAATATCGCCTCGGATTCACTTCTCCGCACGTCCTACCCTCCAGAAAGTGGTCACTTTTCTGTTCAGAGTGTTGTTACTATTCTTATCTTCGATCTCCTGTTGAGTTCGTAGGTGTTCAGAATGATTTGATCCCTATTCAGCTGAATTCCTGAGAGCAGATGAAATCCAGGTCTCCTACTCCTCCGCCATCTTGCTCCACCCCCCTACAGTTGAGTTACTTAAAACTGGGCCAAAGTCTGCACTAACTTGGTCAGGTGACAAAACCTGCCTAATAGCTGCCAAAGGACTGCAGGCCTCCCATGTCTCAAAAACTGGCAGAAGCTCATAAGAATGGGGGTGTGCACCCAATGTTTATAGCAGCAATGTCCACAATAGCCAAACTGTGGAAAGAGCCAAGATGTCCATCGACAGATGAATGGATAAAGAAGAAGTGGTATATATACACAATGGAATATTATGCAGCCATCAAAAGGAATGAGATCTTGCCCTTTGCAACGATGTAGATGGAACTGGAGGGTGTTATGCTGAGTGAAATAAGTCAATCAGAGAAAGACATGTATCATATGACCTCACTGATATGAGGAATTCTTAATCTCAGGAACATACTGAGGGTTGCTGGAGTGGTCGGGGGTGGGAGGGATGGGGTGACTGGGTGATAGACGTTGGGGAGGGTATGTGCTACGGTGAGCGCTGTGAATTGTGTAAGACTGTTGAATCATAGATCTGTACTTCTGAAACAAATAACGCAACATATTTTAAGAAAAAAGAAAAAGAAGAAGATAGCAGGAGAGGAAGAATGAAGGGGAGTAAGTCAGAGGGGGAGACGAACCAGGAGAGATGATGGACTCTGAAAAACAAACTGAGGTTTCTAGAGGGGAGGAGGGTAGGGGGATGGGTTAGCCTGGTGATGGGTATTAAAGAGGGCACGTTCTGCATGGAGCACTGGGTGTTATGAACAAACAATGAATCATGGAACACTACACCAAAACAAATGATGTAGTATATGGTGATTAACATAACAATAAAAAATTAAAAAAAAAAAGAATGGGGGTGTGCAGACAGCAACATGACCAGTGACAGAGGGCCTCAGTCGGCCAGGTCAGGAGAACTCAGGCCCTTCCCCTTGACCTGGGTGGGGACAAACATCATGGTGATGGTGCATTTGACAGGGTTACCCACAAGCAGCTGGGTACAGGTGTACAGGGTAAAAACAGACCTTGGCTGAGACTCCTCTGACATGGATGCTGAAAGGAGCATACTGGCTAGATTAATCACTTCAGTGTGGTCCCCTGCAGCCCAGCCGCCCTTCAGCTGCCTGCACAGTGTTGGGAATGCATGCCATAGGAGGGGACAAGGGTATTTAAATTTCAGTAGTCAACTGTAAAGGGCCATCTGCTAGTAGGGGCTATAATTCCTGGCAAATGGGGGAACTGAAAGGAGACATGGTGTGTTTAATGACCTTTCCCTTGAAGGACCTTAAATTAGGGACCTTGTTCAGTCCCCTATTACAAACAACATTGGTGGGTATATATAGTCTTGATGGCAGGGGTGGGGGTGGCCATCCTACAGCTGCTGATGTGCAGATCCCACCAGAGAGGTCAGGTACAGGGTTCATTCCCACTGACCTTGCAGACATGAGGTCTTATGTACCTTTACCAGGAAAAGGCAGGGCCAAAGTGGCCACTGTTGCTCAAAAAGTTTCAATAAATTTTGCTGCAAGAGTGATCCCAGGGAAGTTGAACACCTTCTACTATCCCACCTGTTCAACCTAGTAAGCTAAAGGGCACCCCTCGTTTATGTTTGGAGGGGTTCCTGGGAAGCACTGTAACTTGTCTCCAGGTCAATGAGAGCAGTAAAATTTGTGTATGAGTGTGTCCAGGGGTAACTAGAGATGTACACAGGTGGATGTCATGGGAGGAGCAACAGGTTCCAGAACTGCCAGGTCCGGAGGCAGGGGCCTTGGCAGCAGTCCCCCAACCCCTAGTGGTCAGGATGGGTTGGAGTCCCATCAACACCCCCCTCAACAGGCTGAGGCTGTTGTGTTCAGATAGGTGATGGCACCCACCTGAAGGTTAAGGCCAGCAGTCTCTGGACGAACCCCAGGAGACTGAGAAAAGTTCTGACTTGTGTTTCAGCCATCCTGAGATAAACTCATTAAGGAACCCTGATCTCAGGGCTGCCCCTGCAGAAATGTGTGGGAGTCATCCATCACCAGAGGAAGGGAGCTGGAATGAAGTGCCACCCATTGACTGAGGCTGATAAGAGGCCCCAAAGCCCCTTATTCCCTTGGCACCCTCCACTCAGTTCCTGTCTGTAGAGGCAGTGGGCCTATTGGCCTCTGTGGCAAACAAGTCTTGGGCTTCAGGAAAATTCTCCTGGCTATTGCATCTATGCTTTCTAATGCCTGTTGTCCTGAATCTGGTATTACTATGAATTATAAAGGCACAAGTTTATAATTGGGGATGTGCTTTATGAAGAACTCCTCAGATTCTGGCAACAACAGTGTCTCCTCAGGGTTGGAAATTGTCCTGGGTTCTTGGGAGCCTGACATTAGGCAAAAGGACCCACCCATTTAATTGTCCCAATTCTACCTAAAAAGAGGCATGCCTCACCTGGGCTTGTCCCCTGCCAGTGGGCCTGAGCTGTCACGCCACAAAAATCCAATCTCAGCAATCAGAGCCTCTTGCTTCTTATCTCAGGGACTCTGCAAACTCAGGGAGGCTCTTCCTCTGTTCACTTCCCCTTTTTATATGGTCTGCATCTCCTGCCCTGGTGGCTTGGTGTGCTTGGAATGGACTTTGGGAGCAGCGACAAGTGTGGAGGCTCCTCCAAGGTGTCCCTAAGAAAACAGACCTGTAGTACTTCAGGGTTCTCAATGAAGGCTGAATTTGGGGGATTTTGCCCACCCCAGGCAGTGGGCACATGACAGGTACTGTAAGCAACACTGCACAGGTATTTCCAAAGACTCACAAGAGTGAATCTATGTCCTTGTCTCTCTCTTTGAGGACAAATAATTCCAGGAAACCCTGCATTTCTGTGATGGTGTAGTTACCTATTTCTGTGTCTCAACCATGCTGGTCCTTGGACATGTTGATACAGTATATGGTGACAGGGAACACCTGGGATGGATGTTGTCTCTTCCTCAACTCATGTGTGGTGTCCTGCGCTGAGGTGTCCTCCTCAACCCCTGACAGGTTGGGGATGACTGGTGACAGTACCGAGGATTACATCCACAGGGGATGCCTGCCTTGGCCATGTTCTCCACCCAGGCTGCCATGATGCTCCTGGTAGAGTTGCCACTGTCATGGGCTAGGGCTATCACTCTAAGCTATACACCTGATTCCCAGCTGCCACACAGTGTGTCCAGCAGCTGGTCTCCCCTTTGGCACTAACTTAGGTACACTGTCCTGGGTTCCTAGGACCAAATAGGCCCCACCTGAGGTCCCTTCCTGAGGAAAGAAGCAGAGCCCTACTGTCCACATTAGCTCCCCTGTTGTCAATCCAGGACAGTCCCATATGATTATAGCCCTTCTCAACCAGACCCAACACCTAGCTCGGTCTTGTGTAGAGACAAATAGGAAGTACACAGATCTGGGGCCCCCCAGACTGGTTCCTACTGGTTGGTCTCGGCCAAGAGTCTGACCTTTCACAGCATCAGCAATTTAGGGTGGGTCTTCCTGGCACCACCTGGCATCAGCCCAAGCAAAGCTACAGGCCACCACCAAGCAGCAGCTCCTTCCCAGAGAGTCTTAGGGGTCTTGGTGAGGAGGTGAGTGAGCCATTTTCAGCTCCAAGACATTATCGGGGGCCTTGGCTGTGTCACCAAACACATCCTTGTGGACAATTGTGTTGGGGACCCACAGCTGCTGTATTGAATTAAGAACATGCAGACTGTATCCTACTGAAGGAATAGGTGTAACTTGCCCACGCTGTGTTAAAAAGTGGCTTCCTCAGCATCTGAGCTCCAACTCTGGGGACATGAGACCCATATAGCCATTCTGACTGAAGGTGGGGTTTCAGTACACCCCGCAATGGAAGTGGAGTCTCAGATTTTATGATGAACAGATCCCAGAAGCAAGGGGGCACAATGATCTAGGGAAGGGCTAGACTCCATCCGAGGTCCCCAGGGTGCAGGAAATAGAGAATAGAGTAGCAAGCACCTAATTACATAGGAGGTGGATGGGCCAAGGTCCATAATGCTTCACAGGCTCATCACTGCTTGGTTATTTGAAAAGGTGCCTGGGAGAACCAGAGTGGGAATCCCAGGCAGGCACTTATCTAAGGGTGATGGGAGGTGACTGTGCATGGGACTCTGTCTCCCATGCCTAGACAACAGCTCAGAACAACAAGTTGATTTTCTCACCACACCTGCTCAGTAACTGTCACTCCTCAGCACCCTGAAATGCAGAGTAAAATGGAAGGTAGGGATGAACTTTCCTAGGGCTCCAAATGAATGTCAGAATCATCAATGGTTTCTTCCAAACTTTCTGATTGATTTCATGGGATGCAACATTCAGGATCAAGGTCTCAGCTTCCCGTATTCAGAATCATGCTCTCTAGTGTGGCAAAGCTTGCACTAGGTGGAATCACACCCCAGTCACCCTCCCCTACTGCCCACAGCCACCCCAATGTGGAATAGGCAGCATGGGTGGGGAGTAGCCCTCCATGCCCTGAACCCTCTTTGGGACTGGAGAATGAGAGATTACCTGGACAATGAGAAAAACCTCAGTGTTCATGAGCACTCTTTTGGAGAAATGTCAAGAATTTGCCCCTACAGGATCCTGTGGCAACTTCCCTTAATTCTGTACCCAGGCACCTCAGCCTAATCCCAGATGCTGACTCAGGTACTCTGGACAGTGTCTTGGGCTCAATGTGGACTCTTACAGTCTTACAAAAATATATAGAGGCCAGCACATGTGCTTTTCATAATTTATTTCAGAGTTCTGGTCAGTGACCTATCACAAACTTAGTGTGTCAGGTGATATGTGTGGGGACCACTGTGTCTTCTGCAGACCCACGGAAATGTGGATATCAGCTTTGCCACCTCCTTACTGTAGTTTCACTCATCCTCTTGTGAATTGCCTAGTTTTGGTTATGGGTTTGGACACTGATTTCAGGATGAGCTTCGCCAACATTCTCTTCCTTAACTCTAACTGTCTTTATAGTTCTTACATTTGTGGCAACGCCAAAGAGGAATGCAGCTATTAAGGCATAAATGCGAGCAAAAACCACTCTCAGATATATCACAGATTCATCACTTTGCCTGACTGACCGCATTCTACTTGGAGGGGGTCCACTGTCTATGCTCCCACCAGCACCTCTATCAATGCATAGTGGAGGTTCCCAACCTATGTGGCAATGACAGTTCCTGTTATTGTTGCAAATCCCCCTGTGACTGCATTTCTCAGGTAAACAGTCATAATTCAGCTGAGCCACAGTGCCACTGCAGTAGGTATTGCTACAGAACTTTCCAGGAGCACAGGGTGTACCAGGTCTCACATGACCAACATCATTTGTTCCTGTGGAGCGATGTGAGTCCAGCCCAAAACACCAAAACCCTGAGATGAGAGACTGATGGAATCCCACATGTTCTTGCAGCCGGGGCAGATGTGTGACATTACCACACTGCAGCCTTCCACACTGCATGTCTTTGTGGGCACAGGCAATACTCTTCATTTCCACAGCATTTCTTCTACAGTGTCCATATCTACTTGCTTTAATATTTATGGTATAGCAGGCATCTGCGCCTTTCACAGCATTTTTACCAAAGATTTCTTGGCAGTGCACAGTGCGGTCAGTGCAGTTTCCATGATAGCAGTAGCCCTCTTCAGTGCATGGGGTTCCATCTTGCATATAGAAATCATCAGGGCATGCCAAGGACTCCCCACGGCAGTACTCCGGAAGATCACATATAGTTTGGATTGGCCTGCACAGTGTCCCAGCAGAGGAATAAGTGCAGTTTGTACAGCAACTGCCTATATTACATTTGCTGCCAGAGGTGAAGATACAATCACTGGTACAGCAGGGGTTGCTGTAACACTGCTTGAAGGAGCCACAGTCACACTCCTCACCTTGATCTACTATGTAGTTTCCACAACGATCGTGGGTCAGGCTTTTATTTGAATACACAATGTTGGTTGCGTACATGCACTTGAGTATCTGACCACCTACAATGTGCTGCATATGCATAAAGGAACAGTTACTGAAGGAATCTGTCAGACCAGGTGATCTGTACATAATGCAAGTGGACCTTCTCTGGCAAAAACAGTATACATCATCATAGTATAAACCAAAATTTCTTCCCACTTTTTGTGTTGCTGTGATAGACAAAAATAAATACTGTCTGCCTAGGTAACCAACCATGATGAGGTTTTGCCTTCCACATACACCATATAAGGTGGGTTCATAAGCAGAATCCTGTGGCCCCTCTTTAATCATGATTATAGATGAATGTGGTTGAAGATGTGGAAACACATTACGCTCATAATGTCGAAAATATGGATTCTGTGTCACCTGGTAATTGCCCATGGAAGCTGGATCTCTCTGATTATAAATGATCATGAATGAAATATAATAACTTACATCAATAGCTTGAAAGAATGAGTCAATTAAACTACATATCCTCACCAGGAATTGGGCACATTTTGACACGTTGTTGAACACAGTATACATTGACCTGGAACTTGCAGCAAGTGCTTTCACATCTCCATGATGGGATGAATACATCTTACTAGAGATCCTGGGGACAACACTGGCATTTGCTTGAGAGAATAGGAGATCCCTAACCTCCTTATGTTCCAATTTATACGTAGGTCCCATTCCATTGCTGTCTGCCACTATCTGAGAAACAATGTGTTCAAACCTTCGGGAATTGCTGAGGGGTTTGATTTCATAGGCAAGGTCATCCAACTTCATGATACCTTCAAGACCTCCATAGCATGTGTCCACGGTGACCATGGAAAGAGGAGTCTCCTCCAGGTAGCCAAGGTAGTAACAGTCTGGAGGGATGAACGGGTAGTCCATCTGCAAGGCTCCTTGGTCATCCTGAGTCATCATCAGGAGATGTCTGGACCAAAATAGTTTCTTGCGCCGCATGTGGATAACGTGTCTCTTACCCCCAAAACGAAGGCTGTAGGACAGCCAGCCTGGCATCTGAATGCCTTTTCCATAGTGCAACTCCTTCCTGGGAATGACCACCTCAGAGGAGATGTAGCGCCATGAGGGACGGCCTTGAGAACCCTGGGCAGGAGCCAGCCTTGCCCAGAGTGCAAGCAGCAAGAGGAGCACCCTCATGGTGACCTGGCCCTTTGCCAGCCTCGTGCCCCTGCTCAAGGACACCTGTCAGCGAGAATGGATAAAGGGAGGATCCTTAGTGAGGGCCAGGTCTAGAGCATCTGACAGAACAGAGGGCTGCCTCAGGCTGCCAGCACCCTACACCTGGGGCCACCTGTGTGGATTATGTCACAGTCACAGGGTGTGGCAGTGGGTGGGCCTGCACATCAGTTCAGCTGGGGTGGATGTGGGAGAGGTGGGTGGGCCATGTGCATGAGTGCTCACATGGACAAGGGAAGGGAGTTCGAACCAGAGGTATCCTCATATTCAACACGTTCAATCTTTCTTCCAATTACTTTAATATGTGATATACAGTTATCATGCAATTAACTCCTTTACCAGTTCCATCTCCCATGGTACAGCTGGGTCACTTTCTGTGGATTACCCCCATCCCTCACTGTGGAGACACTGCTTCCTACTTCCTTGGTATATGGAGATAGACATTGCAAATTATATCTTAGAGGTGTTGAAAATAATGTTTTTTTTTTAATGTTGCATGTCCTAGCACATGTCTTATTCTGATTTGCCATTAATTTGCAAGTCATTTCATCCTTTGGTTTTTGCTTTGACGCTTTGAGCTTACTGAATAAAACATTCCCTAGTACTCCGTGTGATGATTGGTGAGTTACTGAATAAAACATTCCCTAGTACTCCGTGTGATGATTGGTGAGTTACAAGTTTGTATTTTTTCTTTACATCAGCTGGTGAGAACAGAATGTACTGCTGACTACATGGTGAGACCCAGGGATTGTTCCCTCTAATCCTCTATTGTGGTTCATTCCTGTACTTTGGCAGCATGTGTGGTTCCCTTCTCAGCTGAAGACATGGGGGGCTGAAGTTACTTTTGTAGTTGGCATCATGTAGCCTGGGTGTGAACAAGAAATGTTGCCAACCACTGCACTCACTTCTTTCATCATCTACCCTAAACCCCTTTAAAATCCCCTGGGTCAGGCAGAAATCTCACTGTTGGCTTTTGAAGAAGACTGTGCCTTCTGCCCAATCGGCTGGCCTCCTCAGTAAAGCTCACATTCCTTTTCAATCAAAACTCATCTCTGGAATATTGGCCTTTCCAAAAATGGGCAGTTGAACTTGGGTTTTGGTAACAGTAAAACGGAGAGTGGAATGGCAGTTGCCAGGGGCTGGTGGGAGGGACAATGGGGAGTTGCATCTCAAGGGATATGATTTTCTGTTATTCAAGATGATTAAGTTCTAGAGGTTTGCTCCAAAACCATGCACCTGTAATTAACAATACTGTGCTGTACAGTTAAAATTTTGTTAAGAGGTTAGATCTCATGTTTAATGATGTCTTAGCAAAATACAATTGTGAAAGACAGGAATTCTCCTTCTCTCATGACAGCATGAACATGCTCCATGGACATGCTCTTTACTGAAAATGTGAAAACCATTATTACAAGCTACTTACATATTTTGGATACTAGTCATTTATCAGATATGGCATTTGCAAATATCTTCTCCCATTCCATAGTTTGACTTTTAGTTTTGTTGATTATTTCCTTCACTGAGCAGAAGTAGTGGTTTTTGTTTCTGTTTTTGATGACACCCCAAAATTTATTTTTGCTTTTGTTTTCCTTGTCTCTAGAGAAATACCTAGAAAGAATTTATATGGGTGATATCAAGGAGGTTACTGCCTGTGTCCTCCACCAGGATTTTGATGGTTTCCTGTCTCACATTAGGCCTTTCAACCATTTTTTAATTTATTTTTGTGTATTGTGCAAAAAAGTGTGGTCAAGTTTCATTCTTCTTCATGTGGCTGTCCAGTTTTACCAAACCCGTGTTGAAGGGACTTTTTTTTTTTTCTATTGGATATTCTTTCCTGTTTGTCAAAGATTAGTTGACCATAGAATGGTGGGTCCAATTCTGGTTTCTCTATCTGTTCCACTGATGTATGCATTTCTTTCTGTGCCAGTACCATGCTGTCTTAATACTATAGTTTTGTAATACAGCTTGAAATCCAGAATAATGAGGCCTTGAGCTTTGCTTTTTCAGGTTTGTTTTGACTATCTGGAGTCTTTTGTGATTCTATACAAATTGTAGGCTTGTTTGTTCCAACTCTGTGAAAAATGCTGGTGCTATTTTTATAGGTATTTCATTGCATATGTAGACTGCTTTTGGTAATATAGTCTTTTATTATTCATTCATTATTTTTATGTTATTTTACTTTTTATTATGTCCAATTAGCCAT
Organism: Callorhinus ursinus; assembly: GCF_003265705.2. NCBI lineage: Eukaryota > Metazoa > Chordata > Mammalia > Carnivora > Otariidae > Callorhinus > Callorhinus ursinus. The sequence goes on along the minus strand of NW_027397211.1, from coordinate 177,693 downwards.
CATTCATTATTTTTTAAATATTTTATTTATTTATTTGAGAATGAGAAAGAGAATATGCATGAGCAGGGGAAGGGCAGAGGGAGAGGGAGAAGCAGACTCACAACTGAGCAGCAAGCCTGACACAGTGCTTGGTCCCAGGATCCTAAGATTGTGACCTGTTCCAAAGGCAGATACTTAATTTACTGAGCCAGCCAGATGCCCTGGGTAATATAGACATTGGACAATATTTATCTTCTAATCTCTGAGCATGGAATGTTTCTCCATTTTGTTGTGTCCTCTTTAATTTCTTTCATCAGTGTGTTATAGGTTTCAGAGTATAGATCCTTTACCTCTTTGGTTAGGTCTGTTCCTAGGTATCTTACTGTTTTTGGTGTAATTATAATTGGGATTGATTCCTAGATTTTACTTTCTGCTAGTTTTTTGTTGGTATATAGAAATGTAACTGAATTATTCTAGTTTGTATCTTACAACTTTACTGAATTTAGTTATCAGTTGTAGCATTTTTTTTGTTGGTGTTGTTGGAGTCTTTGGGTTTTCTATATATTTTCATACTGAACTCCAGAAACTGATTAATCCAATTACAAAATGAGCAGAGGACATGAGTAGACATTTGTCAAAAAAAAAAAAACATACAGGTGGTCAACAGACACATGAAAAGATGCTCATCACTCAGCACCAGGGAGATGCAGTCAAATCCATGATGAGATATCAATTCACACCACTCAGAATGGTAAAAATCAAGAACACAAGAAACAACAGGTGTTGGGGAGAATTCAGGGAAAGGAGAACCATCATGACTGTTGGTAGGAGAGCAAAATGTTGCAGGAACTCTGGAAGACAGTATGGAGGTTCATCATACAGTTGGAAATATAACTACCCTTTGACCCAACATTTGCACTGTGGGTATTTATCCAAAGAGTGCAGAAATACTAATTCATTTTTTTTTAAAGATTTTATTTATTGGGGCACCTGGGTGGCTCATTCATTAAGTGTCTGCCTTCAGCTCGGGTCATGATCACAGGGTCCTGGGATCGAGGCCCACATTGGGATCCCTGCTTGTCAGGAAGCCTGCTTCTCCCTCTCCCACTCCCCCTGCTTGTGTTCCCTCTATTGCTGCATTAAGCTAGACGCTTAATGACTGAGCCACCCAGGTGTGCCCAGAAATACTAATTCAAAGGGAAACTTGCAGCCTGATAGTTATGGCAGCATTATCTGTACTAGCCAAACCATGGTAACAGCCCAAGTGTCCTCCACAAATGAATGGATATCATATGGCATACATATACAGTGGCACATTAACCATAAAAAGAATGAAAGTTTGGGGTGCCTGGGTGGCTCAGATGGTTAAGCGTCTGCCTTCAGCTCAGGTCATGATCCCAGGGTCCTGGGATCGAGTCCCACATCAGGCTCCCTGCTAGGTGGGGAGCCTTCTTCTCCCTCTGTCTCTGCCTCTCTCTCTCTCTCTGACTCTCATGAATAAATAAATAAAACGTTTAAAAAAAAAGAATGAAAGTTTGCCATTTCTCACAACATGGATGGAACTAGAGACTATTATGCTAAGTGAAATAAATCATTCAGAGAAAGAAAAATAGCATCTTGTTTAACTCATACATAGAATTTAAGAAACAAAAGAAATGAACAAAGGGACAAAAAAAGAGGGAAGCAAACCAAGAAGCAGACTATTAACTATAGAGAACAAACTGAGGGTTACAAGAGGGGAAGCAGGTAGAGGGATGGGTTAAATAAGTTTTGGGATTAGGGAGTGCACTTGTGATGAGCAGCAAGGGTTGTATGGAAATTCTGAATCATCAAATTGTCTACCTGAAACTAATATTACACTGTAGGATAACAAATGGGAATTTGAATTCAACTTACATAAAATGTATTTACAGTGTCCGGAAATGGCCTTGACAGCATACAGCACATGAAAAAGCATTTAATCCAGGAAATCTACTAACACGAGGAACAGCTAGAATATTTGTACTAAGGTATGATCTTTTCCTTCCCCATCCCAGCTCAGCATATGGAAACTCCACTCCATGTAGCTGGGACTACAGGTGTGTGCCACCCAGCTCAGCTGGAACCTCCACTCCAGACTGTTGCAGCCAAAACTCAGGTTTCCATGTACCCAGCTCCTGTCAGAGGACTCCTTCTCAGAGGGGCAGGACAAAAGCGACCCCCATCCTGCACCATGCTTTTCGCTGTTGAGGACAAACCCCAAGCAGGTGTCACTGGGATATGGGACCCACACATGCCACACAAGCCTACTCCTACGAAAGAAGTTCTGCCCTGGGTACAGTCCACTGTGGATTTTGGGACCCTGATTACACCAAACCTGATTTCTATAGCAGGAGCCTCATACCACCAGGAGGGACAAGACATAGGGAAGTGAAGCTGTCACCCACCCCTAAAATGAGCATTTAGTTCCCAAACCAAGTGAGGATGAGAGTCCATGTTTATTCCCACCAGCAGTTGCAGGTTGTTGCCCAGAATTTTGCCCAGGGAAGGGGGGAGCTGTAGCGATCCAATAAACAGTATTCCAAATCTGTTCCTGAACAACTGACTTCACTTACAGCTGAGTGTGGAACTGTCTAGACCTCAGGATATGAGGAGAGGCAGTAGCAGGAGACGGATGGACTCAGTGGAGTTGTCTTAACCTGTTCCTGCTCACCTGCAGGAGAGAGGAAGAGATGGAGACACTGCAGGGGACAGCTGCTGTCGGAACACATGTCAGACCCTGGTCTCAGCAACTCTCCACTCGGAGGAGCCCAAGGTGGGTTGGTTCAGTCTGTGAAGACTACATACATGAGGACATTGTTGACAGTAGGACAGCATGCAGCCTGTTGAGGAGGAGCTTATTCTCTGGGAATGGAGAAGCAAGAGATTAAAAAAAAAAAAAGCCCAACCAAACTACTGTCACCCTGGGCTGGCTTCATGGATACCCAGGCTACACTGCCTATGTCCACTTGGGGAGTGCAGACCTTCACTCAACATAATGTTGTGGAGGTTCCCCTGGGTAGATGTTTGTATCAATAGTGTGACTTCTTATTGTAAAATAGTGTTCCATTGATGGATGTTATCTACTTAGATGATTTCCTTTAAATTCAGAGAGAATTTTAGGTTGTTCTTAGATTATAAAAGAAATAAATATGCTATAAATATTCAGATGCCTTCTTATGCATGATTTTCAATTATTATGTTCAGTTAGCTAAGATAAAGTGCATCATTAGTTTTTGATGTAGTGTTCAACAATTCATTAGTTGCCTATAAAACCCAGTGCTCATCACCAAACATGCCTCCTTAATACCGATTCCCTGGTTGCCTCATCCCCCAAACCCCTCCTTTCTGTAACCTCAGTTTGACTCCAGGAGTCCAGAGTATGTTGAGGTTTGTCTCTCTCTCTGATTTCTTCCCATTCAGGTTTTCCTCACTTCGCCTGTGGTCCTCCATGCCATTCCTTAAGCTGCAAATATGAGTGAAACCATATGATAATTGTCTTACTCTGCTAGAATTATTTCACTTAGCATAATCCCTCCGGTTCCATCCATCTCAATGCAAATGGTTGGTATTCATCAATTCTGATGGCTGAATATTATTCCATTTTATATATGAACCACATCTTTTTTTTTTTTTGAGGTACTTGGGCAACTTTTTAAAATTTTTTATTGTTATGTTAATCACCATACATTACATCATTAGTTTTTGTGTAGTGTTCCATGATTCATTGTTTGTGCATAACACACAGTGCTCTACGCAGAACGTGCCCTCTTTAATACCCATCACCAGACTAACCCATCCCCCCACACCCCTCCCCTCTAGACCCTCAGTTTGTTTTTCAGAGTCCATCATTTCTCACGGTTCGTCTCCCCCTCCAATTTATCCCCCTTCATTCTTCCCTTCCTACTATCTTCTTCTTTTTTTTTCTTAACATATATTGTATTATTTGTTTCAGAGGTACAGATCTGTCATTCAACGGTCTTGCACAATTCACAGTGTTCACCATAGCGCACACCCTCCCCAATGTCCATTACCCAGCCACCCCATCCCTGCCCCCCCACCACTCCAGCAACCCTCAGTTTATTTCCAGAGATTAAGAATTCCTTGGAGGGGGCGGAGCAAGATGGTGGAGCAGTAGGAAACCTAGATTTCGTCTGGTCTCAGGAATTCAGCTGAATAGGGATCAAAACATTCTGAACACCTACGAACTCAACAGGAGATCAAAGAGGAGAGTAGCAACAACTATCTGAACAGAGAAGCGACCACTTACTGGAAGGTAGGACGTGCGGAGAAGTGAATCCGAGGCGATATTCGGGAGGATAGACAGCGGGGGAGGGGCTTCCGCCGGCCGCTTCTGGCAAGTGATAGAGTCACGGAGCACAAAATCAGAACTGTTAGAAGTCGGCTCCGCTGAGGGACGTCGCTGCAGTGGCTAAGCAGGGGGTGGAATCCTCCCGGGACAGTGTGGTCTCAGGACCCTTGGGGTCACAGAAACACCAGGGGAGCCTGAGTGCGGCAGAGCTCCCAGGTATCGGAGCGGGGAAGCAGGCTGCAGAGACGGAGCTGAGGCGGGGGATCTCAGCTTGGGGTTGCCATAAACTGTGATCCGCGGCCCAGTCAGGCCACTGCTCCTCCCGCAGGGACCCAACAAGC